>NW_026462853.1:0-10696 GCF_021730395.1 Mercenaria mercenaria | reverse complement strand
AAAGCAGCAAAAACACAGTATAACTTGAAATACCACCAATAAGTAATACAATTATTCTATGCTTCATATTTATCTATTTAGGTCGGTAATTACTTTCAACACCTCATTCCTCATGGTATTAATAGCCACACAAAATTAAAGCTAGAATCCACCTAGACTTTTTCTTAATGCGCATAAAATATTAAAGTGTGCTACTTATTTAAGAAATGATATAATCTGTCCCAAAAAGTGATTTGCGCCCTCGTGATATATTTTCTTCGCATCTAAACTCCAAACAATGAGCTTATTGACAATTCCTCAGCAATCTAACACGTTATCAAGGTGTATTATATAGAGCTACGTCGTTGACGATATCCATCAAATATGTGCCATATTCCTGTTGATTTCTCTATGCCATCTAACGCTATGGCGTAATAATTGTGACGTCAGAAATATCAACACACAGTTTTCAGCCTTCTTTGTTTTATAGGAGAACAAGTTGGGTCGTGTTAGAATTGACATTCTAGTATGACTAGCAATGCTTTAATCAACACAACGATATTATGTTGACATCATATCGACGTGATATTTAGCGCCATGTACGCATCGAGATAGATGGCCAGTTTTTCAACTCTAGCACTAAGAAAGGCTTAAACCAGTATTAGTTAAGCCATCGCTCAACCTTGTTTTCTAACGGATTTTTACTAATACTCGGTGGATATATTTGCGATGTATTAGCTAAGCCTTCGTCACATACTATGAACATGTAGATACAGTCATCGGACCGTTTCGCTGTATTTTTACATATATAAAACGTGTTATTTTGGTGATTTACTACTTTCGAAAAAGAAATTCTCATAGAAATTATAGAAAAATACAAAGACACATTAAAACATAGAAGCACTAGCGCCCGTCTAATGAATGAAAAAAAAATGCTGGAAAAAGTGAATTTAATTCAAGGTAAGACTGCAAGCATTCCTATGCTTGCTCATTGTCTTATTGTTTTCATTATTCCTAAATGTTCCACCTTTCATGTACAAAACACGTGCAATATGCACTTGTAATTAGGAATGCATTTGTAAATTTAAATTAACAGTATAGGTACTCAAACTGCACTTGTAAATGCATGAATTTCAAAATCCACACGTCATTGAAAGGAGACGTATTTATGTAGACGTGCGTATCCATATATATATGTTCAACTACATATTTTTGCGTTACATGTAATTATAATTAATTACATGCACTTATATATTTATGCTTGCACGTATATTTTGAAACGTGTACAAACGTAGCGAATTTAGTAAAGTTAAAATTAAAGAGTTGAATCTGTTATATTTTTAGCTCGACTTTTCGAATAAAAAATAGAGCTTTTGCACTCGCCCCAGCGTCAGCGTCGGCGTCGGCCTCGCCGTTGGTTTAAGTTTTTTTTTATAAAGTAAAACATCTCTAATACTAGCTTTACTGAGACGAAATCTATCCAAAAGTCCAAATCGTCGTACATAACGAAAGGGTTTGCTCAGTCCCGTATCGTTCCCTCCCTCCTCAACATTTCTGCTTTAACTTCATGCTGGAAATTTAAATCCATGTCTAAATATTCCGTCTCCATCTTTTCTTATACCACCTATGCCCCAGGTTTAAAATAACAATAGAAAAATAAGCCACTGCTGACACCGCTCAAAGTAGAAAAATCCAATCGAAGGTTTAACTTTTGTCGAGCCCCGTTATTCACGTGCTGACTTAAGCGTTGTAATTATATCCGACACGGCTTAAGTCGGAGCTTAAGTCTTTATTTAATAGTTGAAAAACTGGCCAAGAGAGCTTTCAAATTTGATCAAATATTTTACTTAAAATCATGTTTAAAACGAAAGGTCTCATATGGCCAGTTTTTCAACTATTAAGTAAAGACTTAAGCTCCGACTTAAGCCGTGTCGAAAATATTTACAACGCTTAAGTCAGCACGTGAATAACGGGGCCCGACAAAAGTTAAACCTTCGATTGGATTTTTCTACTTTGAGCGGTGTCAGCAGTGGCTTATCTTTTTATTGTTATTTTCAACCAGGTGCATAGGTGGTTTAAGAAAAGATGGAGGCGGAATATTTAGACATGGATTTAAATTTTCAGCATGAAGTTAAAGCAGAAATGTTGAGAAGGGAGGGAATGATACGGGACTGACCAAACCCTTTCGTTATGTACGACGATTTGGACTTTTGGATAGATTTCGTTTCAGTAACGCTAGTATTAGATGTTTTACTTTATAAAAAAAACTTAAACCAACGGCGATGCCGACGCCGACGCTGACACTGGAGCGGGTGCAAAAGCTCTATTTTTATTTAAAAAAGTCGAGCTAAAAATGTAACAGATTCAACTCTTCAATTTTAACTTTACTAAATTCGCTACGCTTGTACACGTTTCAAAATATACGTGCAAGCATAAATATATAAGTGCATGTAATTAATCATAATTACATGTAACGCAAAAATATGTAGTTGAACATATATATATATGGATACCCACGTCTATTTTTCTATGATTTCTATGAGAATTTCTTTTTCGAAAGTAGTAAATCACCAAAGTAACACGTTTTATATATGTAAAAATACAGCGAAACGGTCCGATGACTGTATCTACATGTTCATAGTGTGTGACCAAGGCTTAGCTAATACATCGCAAATACCCGCCGAGTATTAGTAAAAATCCGTTAGAAAACAAGGTTGAGCGATGGCTTAACTAATACAAGTTTAAGCCTTTCTTAGTGCTAGAGTTGAAAAACTGGGCATATGTATGTCTTCATCGGGGCCTATCACAAAGACACTGTTGTCTTAAACAGTACACCAAAGGTTGTTCTTTACAAAAGATGCACTTTATTATTTTAGGTTGGTTGACCTGAAGTTGCTCCGGGTCACTAGGATTTCGTCCTTATAGTACTGGCGAGTCCATATGAGTTCTGGTGATGCCTAGGTTGCTTTGCCTTTTGCGTAGTGTAGCTTCTGTAGTGAATATCTACAGTATTGGTGAAGCCTAGGTTGTGTTGCGGTTTTGCTAAGTGAAGACACTTCGTCTGTGGTGCATCACTGGTGATGCCTAGATTGTTTTGCGAAAAGAAGTGTCTGTAATGCATCACAATGGTACTGGTGAGGCCCTGGTTGCATTCCGTTGTCTGTAATGCTTCACTATAATGTTGGTGATGCCTATGTTGCGTTGCATCTTGCAAGGTGAAGTATCTGGAGTGCATCAGTTGGTGTTTTGTGTGGTAGGCCCAGTCAGTCCGTTTTTTAGTTCTACTAGCTGAAGCATTGGGCTGTCTCATGAATATTTAACGCGTGCCGTTTTCGTGGACAATAATGCCAGTAATGTTTTTCTTGTTTTTGCACAGACATATATCAGGCAGCTTTCTAGCACTGAGTGTTTGGCAGTAGCCCTTGACTTGCTTCGTGGCATCGTTTTGGTGCGGGGCAGTGGTGAGCTGAGGTCTACTGTAATACATTCGGGTGTGGTCCATGTGCTGGGTGCCGTCTGCTGTTTTTAGGGGTCATCACATCGCGTGTTGTCTCATGCTTGCGCCTGGTCTTCTCTCGCTTGAAGATAGAGCGGCCAAAACAACCTAACTTTTCAATGTTATCTCAGATCTATTGATGCATTTACTTTAGCAGATGTAGAATATATTAATTTAGAAATCAAGACTTTTAAGTCATTTGTTCGTCATAATGTGTTACATTATATGATCTTAAAACATTTAACAGTATAACAAAGAGGTAAATAAAAAGATAAAGAATGGGACATGTTCTTATTTTATTTCGAGTAATATGATATAAAAGCTATATATAGTACTACCAAAGGGAAATATTTCTAAGAACAAGGGTGCCTCATGGTGATGAACATGTGTCCAAAGTTACATCAAAATCCCTCCATGCAAGAAAAAGAAATGCTCCGGACAAAGTCATTCTTGACCTCTAAGTGTGACCTTGACCTTAGACCTAGGGACCTGTTTCGTTCGCATGACAAATTAACTCATTATAGCGAACTTTTTTGCCAGGTAATTTTAAAATCCCTTGATGAATGACAAAGTTATTGACCGTACAAGAAACAGATAATGTTAACCTAAACCTCCAAGTGTGACCTTGACCTTAGACCTAGGGATGTGCTTCTTTACTAAGACAAATTAACTTTTTATAGGAAACATTTGTGCCAAGTAATTTTAAAATCCCTTAATGAATGATTTATGAGTTATTGACCGAACAAGAAACATACCAAGTTAAATTTAACCTCTAAATGTGACATTGACCTTAGAGGTAGGGCTCTTGGTCTTGCACTTGACACATCCTTTCATCATGGGGAAAAGTTTAGCCAAGTATTTTTAAAATTCCTTGATAAATGGCAGAGTTATGGACCGGACACGAAATATACTGTGTTAACTTTTCATCTCTAAGTATGACCTTGACCTGAACACTAGGGGTCTGAGTCCTGCACGTGACATGTCGTGTTATTACGGGGAACATTTATGTCAAGTTATTTCAAAATCCCTTTACGGATGGCAGAGTAATGGACCGGACACGAATTGTGACGGACGGACGGAAGGAAAGACGGAAGGATAGAGGGATGGAAGAACGGAAGGACGCAGCCTATTTCTATATCCTTTTTTCTTCGGAAAGGTTGAGGGCAATTAAGTTTCGAAATGTTGTGGAGTTTGATTGGATTTAAATTTGTCCTGAACAGTGATCAGATTTTTTTCATATTAGATTGGACTTTGCTGTTAGATACATTTTTAAGGTATTTGAATTGTTTTTCTTATATATAAATTGGTATCGTTCATAGCTGCTGGTTTGTTTTGTTTTTTGTTAGCTTTTACATTTTAAGTAACAAGCAAGTGTTACCCTTTGTCGTATCAATATCAATTATATCTTTTTAGTGTATTATCAAGGCATTGAGAACGACCGGTTTATTTACTTTCCACAATTTCACTCATGTATTAACGTATATTGCGCAACAGATTAATTCACCCGCTTTAGATACCAGAAAACAAAAATGAATCACCTATCTTTCAATGAAATGCTAGACAACCTTATATTGAGACGCATGTTATATTGCTGATTTTGAAGAATATATCCCCAGCTAAAACTGGCAATCACCAGATTTCGTAGTTTTGGTCAAGACGATTTATCCGAGATGTATTTCAAAGACACATATATCTTAGTTGTCATTTATGATTGTATTATTTGAATCTGAAGCATTAAAATGGTGAATATATATTTAGTATACACACAGAGATGGCCGTAGCTTAAACATTTACCTGAAGGTCTGGTGTGAGCAGTCGATGTAAATAGTAATACATTCGTCAGCTTTGCAAAAATAAAGCTGCAATGTCGATTTGTGATAATTACAATGTTACATATGTCGTATAAAACAAGCTCCTGTGTGCTACAATAATGTGGCTAGCGTGCTACACATTTCGTTTATTGAGTCACGGTGAACAGCTTACACATGTATTTTGTAGTTACTTGCTTATTAGATATTAAAGTAAAATACGAAGCAAAACTTCTGATTTCATATTTGAGCTTAAGACTCATGTACATTTGTCTAACGGATTTTTTTCTCATAGTTTGTTGGTGTTTCACTGCAGCATATATCAAATTAAATGGAAACATTAATGCTGGTGTCAAGGTCGTAACATAAGCTTTAAAATGGCACCCTGGTCATAAAGCTAATTTGTTTTTATAAGTCGTAGTGGCTTGTGCCCATGACACTGTTAATGAACCAAGGTAAAAGATTTTATCGAATTATCATACCTACCTACATTGATATTTTATTCTCTATGTAGAGAACTAGTTACAATATCTTGTAATTTATGATACTTTGACGTTCATGTATGGGTAATTTACCACTAATAATATGCTGTTTCTTGCGTTTAAACCACAAGCTTGTTTATTTTTCAGAATTTTACTCATTTATTGACGTATATTGCGCAACAGATCAATTCAACCGCTTTAGGTAACCGGAAATGAAAATGAATCAGTTTACCATGCAATGAAATTGTTAGAATAATTCTTTGTTTGCTTTTGCAAAACGTTGTTAAACCATGTGTTGTAAATATATATATTGCAGATTAGCTGATACGGCAGCAGAAAAATATATATATTTACATGTTGTTCAGTTTGCTAAACCTCCTAGATAAAACAGCATGGAAATAAATAGTTGATTAATGATACACTGGAATTGTTTATAATTTTGAGATAACAGTTCATAGTACGGGGGCCAGTAAAGTCTACCATGCATCCCCCCCTAGACTTTTTTCATAGGTACCAAATTGTTCGGTAGGACCAACTTTTTCAAAATAAAAAATCATGAAAATCTCTTTTGAACTACACATGATTTCACTGTTTCCATGGCAACCGTTCATTTTTGGAAAGGACAACCATATAGATGATTATCAGTCATATCTTGGTTAGTTTTGGTGATAAAACACCTAAAATCATATCAAAATGGAGCTAAGACATTGGCCTTTAAACAGCACCATTTTTATTTAATTAACTAATTTGCATATTCATGAATATTAATAAGAATTTTACAAAATGACAAAATTTTGTTAAAAAATAGCATGTTCTATGTTTCAAATCAAATTAAATGTATCAAACAGCTTTGATCTGGGGCCGTATTCATAAAGCATCTTAAGTATAAGTTTTGACTTAAGTTGAAGATTTTACTTAAGTTTGTGGTGATTTCAGCTTAAGACTAAGTAAAAAACTTAATTCCTATTCATAAAACAGCTTAAACTTAAGATACGTAAGAAATGACTTAAGTCAGATAACAAAATGGCGTCGTGAGTACGATTAAAGTGTTGTTTTTCAGATAAAAGCACTTTAAACATAACTATGCATGTTGTATCTGTCTGAAATTAATGTTGATTTTTTTAATGTTTTCGTCCACAATAAAAGCCAGTAATTACTTATTAAGTTGTTTTAAGAATAACAAATATACTTAAGTAAAATAAATTTCTTACTTGTAACTACAGTTTTAGATGGAATTTAAATAAAACATACAATAATATCTATCTGTGCATTCATAATTTTATGATCATACAGCTGACATGTGAGTAAAAATCAAGTTTTATAAAAAAAAAGTATTATTTTAATTTTAGAAATAGTAGCATTATAAGAACATATACAAAACTAACCCTAGCTCGATAGGACGAATCATAGGATCTTGAGTCAGATATCTGGATGAGGCATTTGCTCTCCATGACGATTCAATAAAGACATCGTGTCTGAAGTCAATAGGCTTACACCTGTATAATACGGAGAACGTAGCACTTGCCTGTAGAGACCTGAGTAGTTCCGGTACAGAATCCAGGACACTTGTTAGGTAAACTGTTCATTACATGACTGAATTTCTGTTGCAAATGGTGCTTAACCAA
The DNA here is from genome assembly GCF_021730395.1 of Mercenaria mercenaria. Lineage (NCBI taxonomy): Eukaryota > Metazoa > Mollusca > Bivalvia > Venerida > Veneridae > Mercenaria > Mercenaria mercenaria. The sequence goes on along the minus strand of NW_026462853.1, from coordinate 3,306 downwards.
AACTAACAAACAAAAGAAAATAATTTTATGCAGGTATTTAAGTAAAAACTTTAGGTTTAAAACTTTTACCAGGTTGACAAAACTGTTTTAGTGATACCAAATCAAGATATAAGAAAAATATATAAAACGTTCTAAGTATGAAATAAAGATGACAGTTGTAGTCATTTTGAAACATTTACAAGAATGACAGAATGTACAAAATATTTTTTTTAATATTTCAACTTGTACCTACAAGGACTAAATTGTATTATGTGGTGGAATATTCCTGGATATACCGGAATATTAAGAGAAACACTACTGAGAGAAACTATGCATTAATCATAACAAATAAAGTTTGATTATCAATTAAGTTACGTACCAAAGGTTATGACAAAGGCATGACCTGTCTTTGTCAAAAGTTCGAATTGTAGCAAGAAATTCGAGAGCATGATACAAATTGCTTCAGTGTAATCAAATGTCATTCAAGAAAATAAAAAAAAATAAAAATAAAGTGATTTTTGAGAGCCTATGATCTTCTTTTTGTCCATTGTTTTCTATTTTATAAATAATATGTTATAAAGCAACATATTATTCATAACAGCTAACCAACAAGAGAGCAAATATGCTATATCAGGTAACATTAAAGTGAAAATATTGTAAGTCACATCTTAATCAAGACGTGCAGAATGTGATTCTTGTAACACTGCTGCCTCAAATTGTGTGCGATTCATATTTTTTAAACATTTCGTCTGATTTTAGATTCGTATTTTAACCAATCTATACAAAACTATAACAGAACACTGTTTAAGCTTGTGCTAGGGGTGTGAGGGCAATTTCACATTTCACGACATCTAACGAACAGACACAATCAAACCAAGTCAGGTGTTGTTTTGCTTGGTTGTGTTATTATACTTCCAAAGGATCATCTTAAAAATTACTTGCTATCACACAAACGTCTTTAAGTGCCATGTGATGGTTGTAAAAATCTCATCGTACTCGTTTTCAGTGTTGTTGGATTTTCTGGTCGTTATGGACCATGTTTACTAAAACAGAATGCCTCTTAAGCCAGTGTTGGTGGGAGTGGGGAGGGGGGGGGGTGCGGGGGTGGAAGGGTGGGCGTAAGGTTTGTTTCACACTTCATTAAAACACATAAACAGACTTGATCCTCCTGAGTTTGTTATTTATTTGCTTGGGTGCGTTCTTTGATCGTTAGTGTTTCTCTATTGCTTATCTCAAATTAAAAGAAAAATATTATACTGGCGACAAGGTCGTAAGTTTGGCTTACAATGACACCCTGATCATAAAGCTGATTTGTTTGCATGAGTCATAGTGGCTTGTGGTTATGACACTGTTGTTGATCCCAGGAAATATATTTTATCGAGTTTTCATGCCTTCATTGATATTTATGTCTTCCATCACACATGTAGAAGACTTTTGATTTACTCTTGTTTGATTTACTCCTGTTTGTGAGTCTGTCTGTGTGTCAGTCACACTGATCTTGTCCGCACACTAAATCGAACAAGTCAATAAGTCCTCGGTCAAGTTCGCCAACTAGGCAAATCGGCCCAGACACTTCAAAATTATGGCCTTAAAAAACTTGTTATTGATAATCAAAGCACTGAAATTCTGATAAGTCAGTTGAGGTCTTGGTGCATGGTTGACATATATACTATTATTCAGATAATAAGGTAGTTATGCGCTCTTCTCAAAAGCAACTCTAGTTGATTTGGTGTCATTTCTAAACTTGTACGCAAAAATTAAGAACTCGAATCCCTCGAAAAATGATCACCCAGAGTCTGTTTTAAAACCGGCATGATTAAAAAATATATACATAAATAAAATGATCATATTAATAAACCGGAGGGGGGAGGTGGGGGTAGTGATAACAATAAACTTTCGCGTTTTGATAACTGCTAACTTCATCTTTTAAAAAATAAATCCATCATATTTGATGGCTCTTTGCTTCATACTTAAAGTAGTACAGGCATATCTTTTAAACACAGACAAATAACAATTAGGTCGGGCAACAAATTGTTTCAACATCGGCATGTACAGCCATTCTCACATTGTTAACTTTCATCTTTTCAAATAATTATTTTAATCCGTGGTTAACGAATATGTGCAATTCAGATTTAAGAATAATCCCCCATCCACCGTTTTGAAAGCTTCAAATACAACTGACCCTTAGAAAATAGTCTCTTGTCTAATTCATTCAGTCAAATATTACCCCCATCTCTCATGTCGGACCGAATGACATACTAGTTGGAGCATTCGCCCGTCAATCGAGTGTTCATAAGTTTGGTGTCCAGTACAGTCTATCTATCCGTGACAAATGGTTTCCAATTTGACAGTCGTAAGTTACTGTTTAAAAGACCTTAGTGCTTACAAAATATAAAATGTTGATATAAACGGACGCAAAACCCCAAAACAAACAATAATTATTCCCGGCTAATTCTGACCTTTAAGTTGATCAAAATTTGCACAGCGAAAACGACATGAAGTTAACGTCCGACGTTAAAAGTGTGCAGACATGAAATAAATAAGTAATTGCACTTATGCATTTGATAACCATTGATTGTGTTGGGTTTACGCCGTTTCTCAGCAATTTTAGATTATGTCACGGCGTTCTGCCTACACAAACTGTCTTTATAGTTTCTAATCTGTAGGCACTCTCCGTAAGAAATTGACAACTTTCCCACTTCACGGAATACTGTATCGATAGTCGGGCGCGAACTAACTTCTCCGGATTCCGGCGAAATTGTATTCAACTATTTATGAAACAGTTGAAATGGATTGAAATTAATTAATAATGGAACAAGCTGTTTAATAAAGGCTACGAATAATTTCTACAAACTTGGTTGAAAAAACGCGGTAGAAAGATTAACGTTTTAACTGTGTTTAAACTTCCAAATTTTCATAGCAATACCGCATGAATATGAACTCGGTAGTGAAAGAGTTTCATAATCTTATTTTATTCAAAAACATTTCAGTAACATTTTTAGATACTTTTTTAAATCCTATGGAGGAAAGAACGAGTAGTAAAGTGTTTAATAAGAAGTATCATTCTTTTACTACTCTGTGTGTGTGTGTGTGTGTGTGTGTATGTGTGTGTGTGTGTGTGTGTCTGTGTCTGTGTCTGTGTCTGTGTAAAACATGCATTTATGTATACATGTGTGACAAAAAAAATCGGAAAGAAATCGGAAAATTACTTACTACATTAGAATACACTTAAAATGAAATCTATGTGGTTGTAAACTCTTTTGTGATTAACTTATTTTCCCCTTAAATAAACAGTTCTTTGTTAAATTTTGATGGGAAATTTTGAAT
>NW_026462852.1:0-12917 GCF_021730395.1 Mercenaria mercenaria | reverse complement strand
AAAACAAGTCCCGCCAGCGAGATTTTTTTCCCCCTCTTTTCGTTTCAAAGGACGGGAACAATAATAATGAAATATAATCCCCCCATACCCCAAACTCTAGAAAGAACGATCTTGCTAATCAGACTTGGCTTTTTATTACATATGTTCCTGTGACTAGCTGGCTGGAATAATGATATTGCTATTCAAGCTATGTTCGATCCCGTATTTTGAGAAAATAACGAGTTATAAATCATTCATTGTAAAACTCTTAACGACTTTACATGGAGCAAAATCTCCATACTTGAAACTTGAACATAGTTCGAACTTAATTGGCCGTTATTAAACATGTCAATCTGTGGACCCAGAATACTTGACAATTACAGACCAGCTGGGTATGTACAATAGATATCAAACAACAATCATAATACACGTATCAACAGTTATTCGTCATTTAAGGGGGAATGGTACTTTGTCAAAATTTAAGATTTGCTAATAGTCGTATATATCAAAATAAACTTGAAGATATTTCAAATTTGTATCATCATCTTTTAGAGCGATAAACATCCGTATGACGTTACCATGACGTCGCAAACATGACCCGTTTTCGCGCTTTTTACGTCCGTTAATGGTAGCACTAAAATGGTATAAAACTCGATACTAAAACGTATTGTTGGCGTCCAATGCATTAGATTATATATCAAACGACAGAATAAAGCAATTTCTTAGTGATCATTAACATGAAAAGGTATTTTCTATCCGAATTTCGAAGGAGGTGCGAAAACAGACTTTTGGTTGTTTAAGAAAATTCGGGAAAAAATCGCTTCTGATCCATTTTGTCAAAGAATGGCCGTGGAATTTTTGCCAAATTTTTGTATGTAAAAATTCATTATGTTGTTAATGGCTGTGCCAAAATAGAAAAAAGTTCACCGTAGAGTTTTTCTAGTACAGCCGTTTAAATTAGAGTATTGTGACGCAATAAACAACGTCGCTTAAGACATGACGTAAGCACGTGAATATTTACATATTAGCCTTATTTTTACACCAGTGGCTGCAAGATGGTGCTCTCCATACATATGTGGAACGATGCTTTCTAGCGCCTGTATTAATTCAGCTTCTCCTTTTTGTTGTTTTGATTGACAGCGTATGTGAATTGTTTAATGAATGATGATTTCACTTTTTCGGTTAATGATGGACAGGCTCGACTAATCTTTTCAAGTTTATTTCTACGATCCGTTTTGTATGTGCTGGATCTGAAAATTTTACAATGTCAGAATTACTTTCTCCTATGTTTATTTCGTTGCTGTAGAGTCATCGTCCTCTATATATGTTTGTACATCAGTCCAGAATTGCATGCCTCTTTATGCAATTGAGCACGAAATAACGGGCTCCATAGCTTTTACAGAATTGCTCCAATTTTTTGGCATCTGTGAAGTTGACCATATTTAATTGTTTTCGTGTAAACTTTGATAAGTTTTCACACAGTTATTGTTACTTTCAAACATTACATATATTGCAACAATATTTTTGTTACTTATTTATAAACTTGAACCCAAATAATAAAACAGTTATTGACTGTTAAGCCATCAGATTATGTGATATTCAACGGAGGAGGACAATATTGACCTTTCCAGTGAATACCATAGCATATCCAATGGCTCAAGGGTCAATAATAATATAATTTTCAAAACGAAATTAACAAATAATTGACAGAAAACTCAATAAAAATATTGCTCTTTTTCACTCTAACTTTTAGAAAATTATTATATTTATATAGCAGTCATAGATAATTATCACTCACACGGGTGTGTATATTTGCATATATATTATTTTTGTATGTGTATTTATTTATGTAATAAGTTGTTTTGAAACAACATAATATTTTGATGGCAAATTTATATTTATAGATAGATTTATTGATAATATTTCTTTAGTACTAATATTTACGAGATTATCCCATTTTGTTTTCATGCAAAAATATAGCCAAGGGAGACAAACAGATACCGATTAAGTACGGCTGTTATATACATTCTTATTACAGAAACACAACCTAAAGTATAGATTTGTACCAGCATCGTGTTGACTTGTCAGGATATTATCAGTAGCGCGGTACGGTGACCTCGGAAAAGGGCGCATAACATGCGAGATTGTCGGCTTATATGGAAATTCCAAATGAATTCATATTATTGTTTGTTTTGATTGATAGAATCCTGTTTTAACGGCCCTTTCGTATTTCAGTTATGTCAGGCAGGTAGACAAGCTTACTGCCGCTCATTGGCTATTTTTTTATTAAAAATATAAGCATTCTTAATTTATTAAGACTTTATTATACAGCCATTCTATTCAAACTTATTCTTTCTATAATACGTGTAAAATAAAAGCTCAGTACATAATCCAGATCGGGAACGGATTTAGCATCTTTTTGAGTGACCGTTCTCTAGTGTATACTGCTAGTTTCTATTTGGACCAACATTGCAAACTTTAATATATTTTTTATTGAATTTTAGGAAAGACAATATTGTGAAACAAGCCGCGAAACAAACGGCTCTGGACGAACATTCGCCATTCTATATCGTTATGTCGTCATGTAAACGGAAGGGGAACCTGTACGTGATGGCATGTTTAAAATTCATAATTTAGTCGTTTCTATTCAGGCTTTTTCCCCGTCCTGTGCAACAAATAACAAATAACAGAAATATTTAAATGAAATGAGCCGCGCCTTGTGAAAACCAACATACGGTGGCTTGCAGTCTGGTCAGGATCCATGCTGTTCGCTAACGGTTTCTTAAATTGCAATAGGCTTTAAAAGCGAACTACATAGATCCTGACAAGACTGCGCAAGCTGGTCTGGAATCAAAGCTAGTCGCAAAGCCACTATGTTGGTTTCTTCATGGCGCGGCTCAAATAACATATGTTAAAACGGGTTAGAACGGTAACCATTTATGTAAATGTTTTGACGTGTAATCTTTGCAAACAGTACACGGCGGAATCTAAAATTCATACGTAACATTCGAATTTTAAAATTCCGTTGTACTGCTTGCAAAAGAAAAATAGCGTATATATATAAGCTGTCAAACTTTTAGGACTGCTACGTGGTCTGATTCACTGAGATATCTCACTGATGGAGGACTGTAAGTTCGAGCCCCGCTACCGAACATGGCTCTTTATGTGAGAACACTTGTGTAGGTGTGTCATAGGTTAGGGGTTTAGTACTGGTCGTTCCAGGAACAATGTTTAAGGAAACTACCCGCCATACTGTTGAAACGAGCGTAAAAACTTGATTCAGAAAATTAATCAACTTTTTTAACAGTCTTATTACTGTAGTACTTACTTAAATTCTATAATATCTGCCTTTAAATTGTATCATTAATACAATTTAAACGAAATTCACATTCGGATTAAAACTGTGCGGAAATGTTTGTATTTAATTATCCCATGCTTACCTAATGCAGCTGTAACGTTTATTAAATAGGGGTTCCGTAAAATGCCATAGCATTTTAGATTTTACATTTTAAAATGTAGTACACTATATAGACCATACTTAGTTTCGGAAAAAAGGTTTTTTTTCCCGTAAAGTCTTTGTTTTGAGTTTAACGCTTTTTTTTCAACAATTTTTCAGTCATATAACGGCGGGCTGTTAACCTAACCAGTTTTCCTGGATTCTGTACCAGTACAAACCTGTTCTCCGCAAGTAACTGCCAACTTCCCCACATGAATCAGAGGTGGAGGACTAATGATATCAGACACAGTGTCGTTCATCAAATAGTCCACGGAGAACATACGCCCGTCCGAGGATCGAACTAGCGACCCCAAGATCCGTAGACCAACGCTCTTACCTATTGAGCTAAGCGGGCGGGCTTCAGTAAAGTCTTTTTCCGCATATTTTGCAACCATTGTCAAATACATTACCAAAATATGCATAATCGACGATTTCTTCTTTTTGCTTTTCTCCGAGTTTGAAAAAAGGTTCATGAAGTGGCTATTGAAATGAACATCAAGAACTTCTAGTAACTTAAAAGATACGCACTTTTCAATGAAAATATTTTGAAATATGCATGTTATAAAATGTGTAATATTTTTTACGATTAGATTGAAATATTTAATTCATGTCTCATAAATGCTTGTTTATAGGTTTCCAGGTAGAATTATTACAAGCCATTTAAAATAAACACATGTAACGTTACATAACGATAACATGTCTTTTAACGACGCTGCAGTAGTCAAGTTCAAACGGTTTTTTTCTACAAAAACGCTTCGGTGAACTTTTTTCTATTTTGGCATACGATATTAACAACATAATGAATTTTCACATACAAAATTTGGCAAAATTCACGGGCCAATGTTTTGCAAAATGGATCAGAAGCGATTTTCTTCCTGAATTTTCTTAAACAACCAAATGTCTGTTTTCGAACCTCCTTCGAAAATTCAGATAGAAAATACCTGTTCATGTTAATAATCACTAAGAAATTGCTTTATTCTGTCGTTTGATATATAATCTAATGCATTGACGCCAACAATACGCTTGTAGTATCGAGTTTTATACTATTTTAGTGCTACCATTAACGGACGTAAAAAGCGCGAAAACGGGTCATGTTTGCGACGTCATGGTAACGTCATACGCATGTTTATCGCTCTAAAAGATGATGATATCAATTGGAAATATCTTCAAGATTATTTTGGTATATAAGACAATCAGCAAATCTTAAATTTTGACAAAGTACCATTCCCCCTTAATGAAACCAAACCGTAACCAATAAAAACGGAAAGTAAACAATGATTTATTTAGCGCCGAGAAGTCGGCACTGACATCGAAGATCGAAAATCGAAATAAACTAGCCAGATTTAAATTTCAAGCCGGCTCGCAGATCGAAATTCAACATCAAATATCAACTTTGTGCTCGCTTTGAACTTCGAGCCAGCTCGAAGATCGAAATTCCAAGTTGAATTTCGATCTGGAATTGAATTTTGATCTAGCACGAAGGTCGAAATTCAGATTATCAAAAAATGAACTAAAATACAAAAAAGCAAAGCATTTACTGCACTAGCTTTGCACTCCAAGACAAATAAGGTGTTTATGGCTGCTTTTTTCGGAAAGAAACGAGATATTCATACAATACTACTATAAAGAGTCTGTGGCATGTTTTGTCATATTCAAATAATAAATGTTTTGTCTCTATCGTATACACAGAAAAATGTGAACGGACGGACAGCCGGACGACAATATAAAGGGGTGTTCACAATAGCTTACTTGTCAGTTCGTACAATGACCAAAAAAGGTTTACACAAATGTGTTTCAAAGGTAAAAATGCTCTTTTTTGTTCATTTTTTACGACCCGAAATGCCATGTTTCAAATGTGATCAGATGTCTCATCAACATCAGCCATCGATCACATCGTCTAAAACTTGTTACATAAGTGCTTGATTACTTTTACATATCGATCTCATTTGTACACCAGTTACATTTGCGATCTCATTTTGACAAATGTTACAGGCGATCTCATTTGTTTACACTGTTACATATGCGATTCATTTGTTAAACTGTTTCATGTGCGATCTCATTGTTACACCTGTTACATGGGCGATTCATTGTACACCCAATTTACATATGCAGATCTCAATTTGTTACACCTGTTTACATATGCGATCTCATTTGTTTCACCTGCTTACATGTGCGATCGCAATTTGTGACAAAATGTTACAAATGCGATCTGATAAGTACGGAGGGCATAAACATCGCTGGCATGGCTGGAGAAATCCTTTTGATAATCATTTTCAATACAATAAAATGAAGCTTTTTTCTAAATGTATATAAATTCTGTAAATACAGTAAACATTCAAAACTTTACATTTGGCGACGGACACCACGTCTCTTCATTCTAAGGGTTGACGGTAAACAGTCTTGCTGGAGAGGTCTATCAATATTCTCAATGTATATAATAGTGTTGGCTTTCAATACTAGGAGGATTTAGGGACTAATCTACTAATTTACGGCGTTAGATTTCAACTTTCTAGCGCAAATTGTGTAATAGCCGGTACATAATGCCCAAATGCGCTATCAAGCCTTGCGCACAGTAGATTGAATCTTCTAAGAGGTATGAATGCATTAAATGTCTCCGCTACTATTTTCTATGTAAAAATTAACAATTATAACTTATTTTATCGAGATATCTAGGCTATCACGTTCTGCGAGACTTCACTTGGTCTAGTGGGTGTTGACCATAATTGCAGTGAAACTTATGGTCACGTGACAGAGACACGTGATAAAAATATTGCGTAAGTCGACATCAGGAAATACTAACTTTCATTTTATTGTACCAGGAATAGCTTTCAAATCAATTTTGAAGCATATAAATAGCTTAGAATCATTTGATCTGCACACATTCCTTTTTATTTCGAGCATCAAAATTAGACTGGTATCTGGCATGAAAATGGCCTTTACTTGCGGGAAAATTGCAACTATATATGATTATGAACTAATTCGGTGGACCACACGGACACATATGGGGCCGGCGAATTGCCCTTTCATGCCCGAAGACGAAAATAATTGTTTATTCAAAATAAAGAATTTATAGCGTAATATTATTGTTACAAATGATGGAAACGTTCAGTAACATAATTTATGAGCCGCGTCAGAGAAAACCAAATAGTGCTTTGCGACAAGCATGGATCAAGACCAGCACTGTGCATCGCGAAGTCTCGGTCAGGATCCAGCTGAGTCGCTTCAAAGCCTACTAGAATTAGAGAAATGTTAGCGAAACAGCATGGATCACTGACCAAACTGCGCTAATTGCGCAGGGCTTCTGGATCCTTGCTGGTCGCCAAAGCCACTATGTTGGTTTCTCATGGCGCGGATCTTATATAGATATGTATGGACTATCTTTTTTCGCAGTATTTCAACAGATATGCATATGTTATTGAATCGGTTTAATGTATTTCGGTCAATTAAATGAATTTATTGTTTAAAACTAAATCTAGTTTAAATGTCGGTTAAGCCTGCTTTGTATCTCCTCTTGCTTGATTATTAGCTTAAATATTTTTATTACCCAACTCACGTGACTACGTAAACTAGGTATTGAATAATACAACTTCCAATTCCAATCCGCTGTCAACTGATCATCTAGTTGATATTATAAATGATAATACCAATATCAAAACTTTTTCTGTAATCTCATTATCCAATAAAATCTTTACTTACAGAATTTCATATTACATAAATCAGTCTAAGCCAATGTCTGTAAATGTAAAATCAACCCAATATGTTGGTTTCTATGTTTTAAGCTCTCGTGTTTAGATACCGTCAATCTTATTTCATTATATTTTGAAATCAGAAGTTCTTATACGGCCGACTGGAGGTTTTTTACTAATACTAGGGACTGGCATTTATATTTCTGTTGTGTGTGTTGAGGGGGGGTGGGGGTGGGGGTGGGGGTTGGGGCCAGAAGTGGGGCTGTGATATTCTGGAATTGGATGCGTCTTCTATGTCTCGCACGATCTCGCACTATATTCGCAAACTCACATTCAGTTTAAACAGTCTTTCTGGAGGAGCTGCTCTTTGCAACAATGACCAAACAGACTACGACCAAACCATATTCTCAGTGTACATATTCATAAGTTTCATCATGTAAACCAAGCAGAATGCAGAAATTTGCGTTTTACTATCTATAGCTTTTTCGGGGAAGGACCCTTTCCACCATCGGGAATTGTCAGGCCATGCTCGGATTTCTTCTATCTTTTATGTTTTCAATCTTTTTATGTTGTATATTTTATACCGTGTATTCAAAACGGTTTCGTGACAAAGCTAAGTTATACATGTTCTTAATTGTTTGTTTTTGAAACTTAAAAAACAGCTGCTTACAGTTGATATAAAGCCATAAGGTTGTATACTTCTCTGACACGCCAGTGTCATTAATCAGTTGACATTTCATGTTTTATTGTCATTAGTATGTTAGCTGTCATGCCCTACGGGCTCTATGCTGTTAGCGCGCCGCTAATCTACTGGCTGCTAGTGTGCCAAGTTTCTTCTCGTGATGAGGTGGGAGGACGAATTATTTTGATGCAATGATCTTTTATCATTTGTCCGCGGAGAACATTAACATCACATAGGAATTCGTAGATCTACGCTGCAAGGCTGCTAGGCCGCCAATGTTCACGCACATCAACAGACATCATTCCCGCCAAATTAAAATTTTAGGATTTTCCATGTGTTTAATTTTTGCTTTACCGCAGCAGTTTTATTCACAATTATATTTCATTATTTGATGACAATATCCGTTAAGATTAATTGATTGTAGTTTACGTTTTCTCAAGATACAGCTATCATATAATTTCTTCGCATATTTCATCCAAATAAAGATTTGATCAAGGAAAAAACCTTGTTTCAGGAACGTAGGAAGCATTTTCAGATTGGGGATGAGGGGAGGGGGGGGGGGGGGAGAGGAGGGGGGCTCACATTATGAAAATCAGCTAAATTTTTTCGCTGTCAAAAAAATTGCTTAGGTAATTACATTATCTATCAAATTATTGGTGGGTGAAGCCCACCCCAGTCCCTCCACCTGTTCCTACGGGCCCTGCTGTATGTTATCATTTAAGTCTTACACGATCGATGGGATATCAACTGCATACATCCACAAGCTTGCAGCGCGGCCAGTGTGGGTTTGTATGGAATTGACGTTCTATGTGTCGCTGAAGGACACGTCACGGCTGAGATAGTTTAGTATTATTGCAATACACATGTGGTATAAAAATTGTGTTTCCAATACATGTGCTCATTACTAAAATCCTCAATATCTATGTTATAAAATAACGTGTATGTGTTTTGTATGTTTGCAACACTGTCTGTTGCTCCTAATTAGTGAAAACATTGGACTGAAAAAAAATAAGCTTTCTTACGTGAATGGATAGACAAAACGACAATATGGTAACAATATATTCTATTAGGTTTTAATTTATGATTTTAAGCTTACAATACAGAAGTCCCATTTTATAAGAAAATGAAACGTGGAAGTTAGAAAATAACAGAAAATTTTAATTAGATCATGAGTTCATGTACAACTGTCAAATTTTGTCATTAATTTTCATGATGTTGTCATAATTATTTTTATCGCTCATTCTTCTGCAATGCATTGTTTTTGTACAAGTATTCTGGGTAGGACGTTGTAGTGTGCAACTACTTCTATTTTTTCCACCATGATGGTTTGCTTGAAAATTGCTTGGTTGAACTCATGTTCAAAGTCACGTTAGAATTTCTATTGTTTTAGTTTATTGTCTGTAATAAAGGTATCAAACCTCAATTCAAGAGGTAAGAATTGCACCTTTTCTGGTTAGGCAGGCAAAGGAAACTATTTGGTTGAATTCATTGTATACCGTTTTTGGGAGAGAATGATATTCTTTGGTTTTTTATATTCGAACGGAAATTTCAAAATGTGATACAACTTAAGTCATTATGTTATATTCCTTCTTAAAATATCAAAACAGACTATACAATGAATAACCACTACTCATCTGAATTTAAAGCGAAACATTGTCGACTGTAAATCAGGGTCAAAATTTTGTCTTTTTCAATATTACTTTAAGTACTATATGTTTTTTTTCGAAATTGTTAATTCGGTCACTAGTATGGTTTTGTTTCAGAGATTATCATTGATCACGGTGTCAATCCATAACGGATACTCGTAGCGCAATTTACCTTACCAAGCCCCTCGAGCGCAGGGCACAGGAGCTCACAGCTCAAACATTGACTCCGGCGAAAAAAAAGAGTTATAAAAAAAGGGTTTAAAACCGTTAAAAACGACATGTATAATTATCAAGATTTCTTGCAATGTCTCGAGAACTTCTGATGACGTTATTCTTTGTAGTTTGATATGCTTTTTATTAAGTGAAGGGCAAGCAAGACAACGTTCTGTATCGAAAATAAATTGCCCATATCATGGTGTATTTTGTAAAAACATGGCAAATATTTGGTAAAGTTTGGTAAGTTGCAGTATAAATAGCTCTTTTATTCAAAGTAAAATAGTTAAATATTAGTTCCAAGCACGTCCAAAATGACCAGTCAGACAAGTGCTCCACAGAATGTAGGAAAAATGCGTAATTTATAAGGTAACCTATATTTTCACAAGCACGGTGTCCTTTAGGCACCTGCTAATTGTCGAAAAATACATAGCACCGGGATACCTTTACGATGTTATGACACGGACACCTTTAAGATGTATGCACCGGACACTTTAAGTGTTATGACACAGAGACTCCTTTCCACTTCCCCCTCACTAAAGTAAAATGCCATGCCTATTGTCTGATTTTAACGCTTTGTTGAGAGTCTATATAACTCCAATGAAGCAAGTATAGCTCGAACTAATAAACGAGAGAAAAGTAGTCATAAAAAGTATACATAGACATGCTATACATTAACGATCGCTTTTATGTGACGTTAAGTTCCCCAACTGGTTTGATATCCTGAATGATATAACGGGTTGACTGTTTTGGAGCCATTCCGATATCATCAGGGTTAGACAGACAGATCATCCGTACGTGAACACGAAAGCAGCCAGGACTCCCCAACACTTGGTTCGTGATGAAGTTTCGAATTTGACACATATAATCAAAAGAACGACAAAACAAGACAAGTAATCTGAGGTGATTCACCTACCCAAAAATGTAACAAAATTGACAGCTGTCAGTCTATGTCAAGTTCAGCTAAATATAAATTCCCCAACTTGTCATCAGATACATGCATCAATGAAAGTGAAAATAACTTACCTGAAAAGTAACGAGGACATCGTTGAAGAATGTACTACGAAGTCACATAACATTAAATTCTGGTCCCACAAATCCAGAGAAAACCACAAACCAAAACTGAAATTCACAAAAGTGGAAATACACAACGCGGACATTGGCCACTGCACGATCACAGAGAAGTAGGGTCGGCCGATCTAAAAATTAGAATCAGTAAAAACCCACTATTGACTCATATTAAAGACGAGGAGGGGCACAAAGGGGCAACGCTACCAACATTGGAAAATGAGGGAAAAAAGTGAATTGCGTTTTTCTTTATTATTATTCAGGGTTTGAGAGGAAAACGATACAAACAAACTTGACTCTCCGGAATTTCAAAAACTCTTTATGAATAGTGAAATTATTTTACTGACCGTGACATGGCTCAGTGGACAAATTTGATTGCCATATGGGACGGCTTCTTTTACTATAAACTTGATCGCGGTTTAACTCACAAAAATGCACGGAGAGCTAGTGGAGGCATTATTATATATATTTAAAGACCCAAATAAAAAAATCGGTTGAATTTCTGGAAAACGACAGATGACTGTAATTATATGGATCAATTAGATAAACATTTGTTAAATTCATAACTTCAGATATTTTATGTTGATTATGTTACATTATTGCCGAGAGGCAGTTTCATAGAGAGTTACTAAATGATAAATGTATTTTGATTTTATAGCAGAAGATATGTGAGATTTCATAATATTTTTATGGCGAAAATTTGCCTGTTTTGGTAAAAGGCTACCTAATGTAGAGTAGGAACATTTAAGTGATTATGTTGAAAAAGAGTATCTTTTTAATGTGGACCTTATGCCAGAAGAATATTTAAGAGGATGTTGTTTTGCCTAGAAATTACAGGACACGGATCGTTAACGAAATGGAAATATGATAGATTTTCTGTAAAATGACAGGTCTAAGCAATTATGATTGAAGGGTGGGGTAAACGGACAAATTACGGCAAATTTACTTGTGTTACGAATGCGGGCAGTAGCACTGTAGATTATGTTCTTTGAGCAGATATTATGTCAGTTTTAAATTCTTCGATGTTGAGGGACCCAAATATTTTGTCAGATTCATTTCACAATATTTTTTTTCTATTCAAAGGTAATAACGTAGGTAAGCAAACAATGATGGGAAAATATGGCCGATGAGAATATTGGAATATGTAAATTATAAATATATCTGGAACAAGACAAAAAACAAGCATTTTTAGAGTCGTTAAATACAAATGCATATATAAAACTAGAACCTTTAATTTTAGAGGCTAGAAATCTATTACAGATGAACAGGGCATTGAGGAAAATTTACAACAATTTAACGACTATTTTGAACAGGCGTTCTGTGACCCACTTTTCAAAAGAAATACTCATTTCAAAGCCTGAAAAATAAATAAGCCTTGGTATGATAACTGATATGCAAAACAAAGCAGAAAGATTTTTATACAATATTTGATATATACAGAGAAAGATAAAAAGCTCCCTGAACCACACAAGAAACAAATTTGGTCCAGTCTAGAAAACTGAATATTAAACAATTTTGAGAATAACGGAAACAGGATTATGATGGTAAGCAACTAAAAAAGTTAGAGACTTACGGTACAAAACGCAAAAGATTACGGAAATTGTTAAAAAATACAAGTGTACGTGATAAACCAAACAGACGTATCGAATATAACTTTTGTCCAGTATTTTTTAAAGCCATTAACAATCCGGATTCGTATTTTTTCAACCAGATGAAGATGCAATTTATTTTAACGAGCGGTTTGTAAAGGGAATTTCTAAGTATGTTTGTGGAACTAGTTCTTGAAATAAGCGAAAGCGAAAATTTTGCGCGTGTACAGAGCTGAATAACGGGAGATCCGGAGGGCCAGATTTTTTTATAAATGAGTTTTTCAAATATGGTACAACATCTTTACTACCGTTATATGCATAAATCTTTTTAATAAAGCTATTGATTGTAGGGTACTTTCATATACATGGGCAGAAGGTTTTTTTAATACCTATATTTAAAAAAGGTGATCCAGCATCACCAGAAAATTATAGGGGGGGTCACATTGTTAAGCACCACTTAGGAAAACTTTTTACCAGGATCTTGAAGACACGACTAAATAATGGGCTGAATACTATCACGTTTATATTGAAGCGCAAGCCCCAGGGTGGGTTTAGATC
>NW_026462851.1:0-73756 GCF_021730395.1 Mercenaria mercenaria | reverse complement strand
GAATTCAGCTTTATTCTACGTTTTCCGGATAAATGTCGTTGCGCCATCACTCCCGGTTTATTAAACGTGCAGAACTACCTTAAAGTTAGCTGAGCCCTTTGAAGTACCCTCTTTTCAGATGGACTGTGCTTCAGTGTTTCAGTGTTGAACTCCTCACTGTTTCTATTCAGTGGAAGGTGACTATTTTCGTAATTCATATTTATGTCTCATAAAACTATACAATAAAATTGGTTTATTTTAATTCAATTAAAATATTTAATTCAAGCACACCCGACTTTAGCCCGGCTCGTTCTTAACTTCCTGGTTTTAGCCGGTAACCAAATTTTTATCTCCCATTTTTTTTTCTCCCATTGGTGATAGTTTTGTTTGTTACTTAAATTTTGATTGGGTATTTCTACCATCTTTAAAATAGGAACCGCGAAATGTAGCATCACTTAGTTTTTAGTTGTTCAGCGTGTCACGCTGATTTTCAATTAGTAGTTAAAAAGAACTATAACAAAGGAAATTGGATAAATCTGTGATATTTAAATAACATGTCAACATATGGAATAATAATATTATAAATTACAGAAATTAAATAAACCCTTTAAGTGTTTATTGTAAAATAACTTTTTCATTGGACTTTGTGCACAAAAATGTGGTGCAATACGTACACATTTGCATGTTAACATTGATTTGTCAAGGTTTCATCATTAATTTTGCTCTTCACAAAATGGCGACTGGATTGCGAAAGGGAGCAAAACTTAACTATAAACTGATTAACGAACAGGGGATATCGATAGACACTAAAGATAACAGCGATAACAATGATGATCAGGTTGCTGAGGATACTAGAAAAGATTCGGTTTTCTCACCGGTAAAATCTAAAGCACAAAAATCAAACGCATCTTCCGCAGAGGATGATGGGAAACACTCTTACCCCGAGGAGGTTGATTCGGACGATCAGGAAATCGAAAAACTGCAACGTGAGTTGGAGACTCTAGAAAAAGACGAGGCAAAACTCAGGAAAATTAAACAGAAAGAAGAATTACGCCAGAAAGTGGTGAGGAAAAGAGACGAGGTCAAGGCTTTAAGAGGTTTGGATATTTCTTCCAATAATTTAAAAACACAAACAACAACAACTTCTACAGATTCAGTTCAAAACAAGAACTTATCAGTTAAAAAAGATGAACTTGAATCTCTAACTATAGCAGATTTAAGAAAGTCCAAATCTTTGAGAAAAAAGGCTTCTAAACAGTTAAAAGATTTAGGCCTGCAAGTTTCATCGAGCGATTCGAGTTCGGATAGTTCGAGTTCGGACAGTGGCTCAGATTCGGATGGTTCTACTGAAGATAACTCAAAAACACACGATGAACATAGTTCTAATTCATCCAAATCGCATCATAAGAAGCATAAGAAACATAAACGTTCCAGTAAAAAATCTGGTATTACCATGAAATCGTCGGTAAAGGTTAAACACAAACAAAAATACCCTCATGCACAATTGAGATATGAATTTGTAAACCAACATATTACCTTTCAAAATTTAGATTTAAACTTGTTTGTAGCAGGTGAATTAGAGATCATATCTGATCCATCCATCAAATCTGTAGAAAGAAATGGGAGAATAGCTCTTCTTAAGCGTATCATGTACTTGAATTCTTCTTATGAATTTAAAACGCTCAAATCTTTTTATGCAGCAGTTTTGAGAGAAATTGAGCTAGGTACTAAAAATTGGGAAGATGATTTCACTTATTTAGAGTTAATTTTGTTGAACAAAAGTAGTATCAAATCAGCTTCGCATCAGGGCGTCAGGGGCAGGAATAAAGGTTACATAAATCCCCCTTTTAAACAACAATCACCTGAAGAAGAGTCACCAGTTTGGTTTTGCTCTTTCTACCAACGTAACAAGTGTGACCATAAAAATAGTCACACAGTAGTAGTTAAAGGTAAACTAAGGTACGCACAACATATTTGTGCTACTTGTTGGATTCAAGATAAGATTAAGCTACAGCATCCGGAGAGTTCATCCTCTTGCCCGCATATGTCAGCTTGACGTAAAAATTATACTGTCAATTTCAAAGACGAAGGGAAAACAGAAGATTTATTCATGCCAAGGTTTTGTTACAAAAATCAAGTTAGTACTACTCCAAAATTAAAAGTTGTGTGTAATCACAATCATGCCTGTCTTATTTGTAACAGTTTAGTACCGATTTCAAACTATAATACGTTACATGAAATGATAGATTTACATGAACAGGTTAAAAGTTCAGGCAAATTTAATTTCGAAGGTTGTCGTATCAAGGTTAATGATAAGATAAACACTGATTACATGATAAAAACCTTGGAACTGTTTGATTATAAAGATTTATTAGTATGCGATCTTCTTAAATATGGGTTTCCTCTTGGAATTATAAGTCAAGAAAACTTGTTGCACAAATCAAAAGAAATATGGAAATACAAAAATTATAAAGGGGCAACTGAATTTCCGGATGCAATTAACAACTTTTTGAAAACAGAACTCAGTGAAAAAGCTATCATTGGTCCATTTAAATCAAATCCTTTTTACAGCAATATAGTCATTTCCCCTTTAAATACAGTTCCAAAAAAGTCGGTCACAGAGAGAAGAATAATTTTAGATTTAGTAGTTCCAAACCTAACTCGGTTAATGACCATATAGATAAAGATTTCTACCTAGGTGAACAGGTTTCTTTATTGTACCCAAAGATAGACGATTTTATTAATTTAATTTTGTCTAAAGGTCAAGGAGCATTAATGTTTAAAAAAGATCATAGAAGGGCATATCGCCAAATAAGTATTTGTCCCTCTCAATACAATCTAGCAGCCTTTGTCTGGAAGAAACATTTATTCTGTGATACGGTTTTGTTGATGGGTCTCAGAAGTGCGGCAGCTATTTGTCAAAGGGTTACCAGTGCGATAGCATTTATTTTGTTCAACTTTAGAGTTTTTGTTTTAAATTATTTGGATGACCTCGCAGGTGTTGAAAGACCAGAAAGAGCTCAATCAGCTTATTTACTTTTAGAAAAAGTCTTGTCTAAGTGTGGTATTGAAGAATCACCTAACAAAAGCTGTCCACCAACCACCACCATGTCCTTTTTAATTGTTCTATTTGACACTATAAAAATGACATTGGAAATAACTCCGGAGAGATTATCAGAAATTCTTTATCTTGTTCACTCATGGTTGTTCAAGGATCAAGCTTCAATCAAAGAAGTTCAGTCATTACTGGGTAAACTGAATTTCATTGGAGCGTGTGTCAAGTCAAGTCGAGTTTTCATAAGTAGGTTGTTAAATTGGTTAAAACAATTGTATGTTATGGACAGTACAGATTCACACAATATTCCTCAAGAGGTTAAAAAGGACATGTTATGGTGGGATTCCTTTTTACCATTATTAAGTGGTGTTTCTTTAATGTCATTGGGTAATTGGTCTTCTGCTGATGCGTTTTTTTCCTCTGATGCTTGTTTACAAGCTTGTGGCGGTCTTTGGAAAGGAAATTACTTTCATACCAAATTTCCAGAAAGTATTTTACAAAAACAGTTACACATAGGTGCTTTAGATATGTTATCTGTAGTAGTTTGCCTTCACTTATGGGGGAAACACTTAAGACATCATAAAATTGTCATTTTGTGTGGTAACTTGTCAGTATGCATCACTGTAAATACAGGTCGGTCAAAATGTCCATTTCTGCAAAGTTGTTTGAGAGAAATCTGTTACATTGCTGCAATAAATGAGTTAGAAATCAGAGTTCAACATTTAAGCTCAGATGAGAATCGTATTGCAGCTCATTTATCTAGATGGCATTTAAGCAGTTATCATGAGCAGGAATTTAGAAGACTGGTGAATGATTCAGAATTAAAGGAATGTCAGGTTCTGGAATCTGACTTCCAATTTATCAATAACTGGTGAAGTTGCATTTATTTGTTTACAATCAGTTCAGATAAGCAGTTTTCTAATTTGCAGTTTAAGCGGACAGGAGTACAGTTTTATTTTTAAATTTTCAAAGTCTCAATTTGAATGTCTTGAAGCAAGATCTGAGAGCTACTAACAAGGCTGCTTACGCAGAAGGCTCCAGAAGAAATCTCAGAATTCAATGGAAGACATTTTTAATGTTTTGTTTATATTTTAAATTGTGTTTTCTCCCAGTGTCAACTATTACCCTTCAATTGTATGCTCAGTTTTTGAGCAGATCCTTTAGATCAGTAGATTCTATAAAGAATTATATAAGTGGCATCAAAACCATGCATCAAATGTTAGGTTGCGAAACCAATTATATCAACAACCTTCTACTAAATCTATCTCTAAAAGGTATTGCTAAGTTGAAACAGCATTCAGTTAAACAAGTTGAAGCTATTACACCGGTTATACTACAAAATATTTATTTAGTTTTAGCTTTCGTAACATGGTTAAAGTCTTCCCAGCTGGAGATAATGCCCCTCTTTTCATTTTGACTTCTGGCAAAGTAGTTACTTATCAATTGTTTCAAACTAATTTGAGATCTTGTATTCGTAAGATTGGTCTTAACCCAGCTGATTTTTCTACTCATTCCTTCAGAAGAGGTTTCGCTACTCTAGCCTTTCAAATGGAAATTCCGCCTGATCTCATTCAACTCTTGGGAGACTGGCGCTCTGATGCATATAAAAGGTATATTCAATATTCGCTTGAGGACAAATTTAAAATTCCACGTTTTGTAGCTAATAACTTAAACAAGAAATATAGTACGTATATTAAAACCTCAGTTTGAGACACTGGCCAGTGGTATGTTACATTCAGGCATTTCATCCTAGCGGAGTTATGTGTCTGTTGTCGGTCAGACGTTTTCACTTTCCGGACAGACTTTTCTGGGGTGTGCATATTACTGGTCCAGTTGTTTGAACACGTTGAGTATAGTGTTTTTGGTATGTTATTTTCACATATTACAGTACAGCCTTTTATCTGTTTTGATTCATAGACATATGCATAGAATTTTATTTATAAGTATATTAGGCTCATCGTTATATTGTACACAATATTTCTTTATTTATTGTTACAGACGTGCGACGTGTTTGCATTATGGGAGACTCTATTATTAAACATCTACCTTCAATTCAAGGCGTGTCTATATTTGCCTTTCCGGGGGCTACAATTGGCAAATTATCATTTCTGGTCGACTCTAGAGCAGTTCCACTTGCGGACTTCAATTTTGTGATAATTCATGTGGGAACTAACAATATTGCACATGGTCATTCACTACAGCACATGTCTTCAGATTTCGCCAATTTGGTGGCTTCTATTCGCAAATTCAACAAGGATATTGCTATTATAGTTTCTTCTATCTTAACCAGACCGGTAGATCACTCACATACTAAATCAACTGTTCAACAGTTCAATTTTCATTTACAGGATTATTTGGCTTCTGAGTTAAACTTCAAATTTATCAGGTCTTACAGACCCTTTTGTTTTGGAGGCGACATTAAACGTTTTTTATTCTCAAAGCGGGATGGTGGTTTACAGCTTAACTCAGAAGGTTCAAATCGTTTAAGATTCTTTTTCCTTAGAGTTATATCTACTTTGACATAAATTTTACTACGTCAATTAGAAAATCTAAACATACACAGTCAAACATCTGTAACCTCCATAATCTTTATGAATTAATGTGTTTAATTTTTTTGTAGGCTATTTTTATCTTATCTACTGTAAGGTAGGATCTTTTGTCATTCAACCCTAAAATTTGTGTTGTGTTATTGCTGATTTTATTTTTTCTCTCTGCTTTTGTATTTATAGTTTTTGCTGGGCTTGGCTGAGGGTTGGCGGGTATATCAGTATTCAACTGATTTATCAGATAATTTGTCTTCCCGTACTTAATTAATTGTATTGGTTTGTCATCTTTACATGCTTTAGTGACACGTTTGCTGACATTAAATTCCAGTCTTTTTCATCTTATGGTTTCTTTATTTATTTGAGTCTAAAAATAGGGCTTTAATTGGTTTCTTTTAATTCAATTAAAATATTTAATTCAAGCACACCCGACTTTAGCCCGGCTCGTTCTTAACATCCTGGTTTTAGCCGGTAACCAAATTTTTATCTCCCGTTTTTTCATTGGTGATAGTTTTGTTTGTTACTTAAATTTTGATTGAGTATTTCTATCATCTTTAAAATAGGAACCGCGAAATGTAGCGTCACTTAGTTCTTAGTTGTTCAGCGTGTCACACTGATTTTCAATTACCCGCCCACCCATTTCCAATGCCCAATTTTTGTATTTATGTTGTATTTATTTTGTCTGAAATAAAGACAGATGTTCTTCAATGTGTTGTTTACACCTTTGTTTTGCTAGTATTCATGATGTGTTGCAGCTTTAATATTGTAGTTTAAGCAAAACTACATTAGTTGTGCATGAGCTTTGTATGTATGCAATACGTTATTTATGTTTGCTATTTTATTTTGCTCGTTGTCCTATGCTTATGCATGTTAATATTGAAACAAGCTTTTGTTTTTACATATTGTAGTGATAGTGAAATATCGAGTGCGTTTATCAGTTTAAAATAGACTCTGATAGGTATCTCACATGCACTAACATTCCAGTATTCATTACGTTAAATATTATAGTGTTTTTATATTGATGTCGCTTGTGAATAAAGTGCAATTTACAGTTCACAAAGAGACTATCATGAATATTTCATTGATAGGTATACAAGGATCATTCAAGCACATGTGTGCTAGTGCGCAGTTGAACTTTTTATCTTTGTGATTGTGCAAGAAGTGATATTGACACTTGCAATAGGCACAATTTGACTTTTCAGTGATGTTTGTGTTCATTTGAAATAAAAATATAATTATTAATTCACATTGATATATTGGTGCAGTTTGATAAAGATCACCTTATAGATGTGATGTTTCATAGCATTAGCATGTAATTGTATCATGATGTATGTATGCGGGTATATCAGTATTCAACTGATTTATTAGATAATTTGTCTTCCCGTACTTAATTAATTGTATTGGTTTGTCATCTTTACATGCTCTAGTGACACGTTTGCTGACATTAAATTACAGTCTTTTTCATCTGTGGTTTCTTTATTTATTTGAGTCTAAAAATAGGGCTTTAATTATTCAATAAAATCTTAAAGGCAATGATCAAGATAAATGTAACTCTACGACTTTGCACCACAGAGGCAAGACAAGAAATGGAAATTTAGCGGATTTTTTTCAGAGATCTGTTTTTCTCAGAAAACGTTGAGATATTTGGCAATAGAGTAAAGAGTTTTTGGAGTGAGGGGGTAATTTGATAACTATCTGGGCCCAGTTGTTCAAAACTTTAACAGGCGATTAAGCTGACGATTGATTAACTTTTAGAGTTACATTTCGACATTTTAGAAGACTTAGAAAAACATATTATAATTTAAGAATTATTAAGGTTTCGATGGAGGCCTTGAGAAACAAAAATCAAACAACACCAAATCATAGAAAGAAAGAGTTGTTTGACATGAAAATTGAACAGCATGTAAAACATGTATATTACTTTACGAAACAAGTGTCAGTATACTGATATAAACATTGAATTTCGGAAAAGGGCTGCCTAAAGGGGCTCCACTTCCGGACAGTTAAACGCCTTTAAAAACTCACCATTTTCAAAGACCTGTTACACATGTTTGTTTTGATGCATTTGCAATAGCGTGCGAGTGGTGAAATTTCACGTAACAAGGTGGAACATAGTTTTCAGCAATTGTTTATCTATTTTTCTTTACAAATGGCATTCATTTTCAAAGGGAGACAACTTTTTCTCAAAGATTACTTAAAATAATCGAAAAAGTTGTTTCCCTTTGAAAATGAATGCCATTTGTACTTAAAATAATCGGGAACAGTTGTCTCCCTTTGAAAATGAATGCAATATGTAAAGAAATAATGATAAACAATTGCTGAAAACTGTGTTCCACCTTGTTATGCGAAATTTCACCACTCGGACGCTATTGCAAATGCATCAAAACGAACATGTGTAACAGTTCTTTGAAAATGGTGAGTTTTTAAAGGCGTTTAACTGTCCGGAAGTTGAGCCCCTTTAGGCAGCCCTTTTCCGGAATTCAATATTTATATCAGTATACTGACACTTGTTTCGTAAAGTAATATACATGTTTTACATGCTGTTCAATTTTCATGTCAAACAACTCTTTCTTTCTATGATTTGGTGTTGTTTGATTTTTGTTTCTCAAGGCCTCCATCGAAACCTTAACATTTAAATGTATTTTACAGTAAAAATAAAACATCATACTAGTGGTTCCCATCATGCCTAATATTTTGAATCAAAATTAAACAGGCGGTTAGTTTAACAGCCAGTTAAAGTTTCGAACAACTAGGCCCTGACGCAAAGAAAAGTAAAACTTAAATATGTTTCATGTAGGCACCTTACTACTGAAACACTCGGCGAATTCCAAACATGCTCTCTACTAAATATTTTCTTTCAAATCAACATCATGTCCAACATGCGACTGACCATCTTTAATTAAAGTAAATGGTCCCCCAATGACAATCAATTTTCGTTCGTTTACATATCTCCGTATGCAATTTCGGCATTCTCCAATTGCTATGAAAGATAAGTTTCTGTAAAGGTCGAAACATGCCGAAATCGCACACAGGGGATTCGTAAACGAACGGAAATTTCATTGTCATTACGGATCCACTACCTTAAGTCAATATGTAATATAAAGAACAGGTTTTTTTATATCATATATATTTTTTTATATAAAAATGTAAAAGATGAGCTACCTATGTACACTATAGCGACAAGTGCGAATAATACAATGGCATTATGTTCAATCTTTGTACAATTTTTAAAATACGCATTTAAAGAAATAAAAATCCATAAAGAAAATCTCGCATAACATTAGTATGTAACTTACGTGCGATTGATACAAGTTCTTCAAACCCTTTACGTTGTTAAAACTCTCTGTTGTAATTCGGTCTACAGGTTATTTGCACTCCCTATAAGAAAAAAAAAGCATTTGGCCGTATGCGCTTACTTTTGATATGCGCTTATATTCGAATATGCGCTTATTTACCAGATTCTACAGTATACTAATATATTTAGCCCTTCCTATATATATCTATAACAAAGAAATATATATAATTTTACCACACAATCTGATAAATTACAAATTTATTGCTTTAATGACAAATAACTTTAACTAGATACAATTCTATTTTATTGCATTATTTAATTTTAATAAATTGTACACCACATGTGATGAAATTTGTAGTACGATTTAACAAAAATTATGACTGACTGACTGTATACTGAACAAAAAGCTAACCCGCCATATTCTAGAAACACATCTTTCATTTCAGCCGAGCCGTTTTACTAATACTGATCTCAACATTACATCACGCTGGATGATATTATCAAACATAAATAATCTGTATGTTTGCTTTAAATGTTTGAATTTATAATCCCCCTGAACATGCAGTAAAATTAAGATAAAAACTCAGATACCATTTTTGAATTAGCACTATTTTCTTAAAACAATAAAACAGATCATTTCAGTTATAGTATATCATAAATAATATTCCTCTAATCGAGACGATGATGTACGTGAAGTAATACATAATGAAATAATGTATTTTTCAATTATTCAAAATCGGATTTGCTAGAGCAACTAGTCGTGTTGACCACTTCAATGAAGGTAATCAATATTAGTATTATTTTTGTTTCAGCATAGATACCGTTATCATAATCAGCAAATTGGTTTCATTAGATTTTGCTTTCACATCTAGTTTCAAAATTTACTAGCAATTATGAGACACATCTATGACAAAGACTATAAAATCAATACTTTTTTGGAATCGAAATGTTACGTACAACCTCGTAACTCGAAACATATTGTTTAGAACCGAACAAATGACTCAAACCCTCAGACAAAATATCTGAGAGAGCACATTCTCGACAAACGCTGGCAAACTTGATTATTATCAAAAATCGGTCATCATCTTATTGAAGATTACTGCATCAATTCATGCTTACATAAGAACCACGCGTAAATGCAAATCTCAAGCATTTCAAGTATATAGCAGGTTATATAATAGCATGCCATCTTTGAAAACAAGCTATATTTTTATTCCTTTTATAAGAACTAATTCAATACAATTTAAGTTTTTTTGATATTACTCGAAATAAGATCAATGCATACAGCCTACCCTATATTTATTAAACATGTTACCATCAATATATTCAAATAGATACGTGTTAATAAACCCTTGAAATAGTGCTTGCAAAATACATGTATATTCCTAAATTCCCTTTCAAAATTAATAATTTTGGTTGTGTCGGCCGCTCAAATTTGGTAGCTCATCGACCGGAAGGGACCAAGTATAGCAAACATTACAAGTGAAACTGCCAAAAGCATCCCGGTGGAAGTATTACTAATGGCATAAAATGCTACGCATCGCATTACCAAAAGAGTTCCACTGATCGTGCAATCATAAACCCTGGCTTCCAAGTTGAGCGTACCGTGAATCGGTACCAACCTTGAAAGCAAAGGACCCATAATCACACTACCAGCTCGATACAAGGTATGCCGGTAGAACATGCGTTACTGGCAGCAAACACGTCTACCAGGCCTTACCAAAACTACATGGGTCAGACCTAGTGACCAAAAGCAACATTCAGGTCAATGACAGACTACAAACAAACCCGAAGCAACATTCGAGTCGACAACAATAAGTAACCGGAAGCAACAGTCCAGTTGACAACCATTGAAATAACCTGGTGATTCAAAGTAACAATAACAGCTTACATAGAGACCTGCGAAATAAGATAGAAAAATCTGAATACGGATGGCCATGTCTCCTCTTGAACACAAAATAAATTGCAATCGAGGAGAGAAGTCACGCCCATATTCCGAAGTAAGCGAAATTTGAAATTGTAAATAACGATAACTTGTTAAATTTACTTCATAGGAACTGCAACGCGTGGTTACCTAAATATAGTAACGGAAGTACCTGCCTATCCTTATTTAGTAACAGAAGGAGGTCTTCCGTAAAAAAAGCTGCATTTAATCCGCATTGTGTGCATTCTGCAGCTCTGCAGAGACTTTTAATTATGTATGATTGTCAGAGTATGTGTGCTTTACAGTAGACAAGCTTACTGTCGCTGAGTGGCTGCATTTTTGTTTCTGACTTTTGACCGTCACAATATAAAACAAACTGTATATGTCGGATTAGTTCGACTATGCTTTACAGTTGACTAGCATATTGTCACTGTTATCTCGTCCGTAGTGGCAAAAATCCGACTCGGAGATTGGAAATTTGGGCGTTATTTTTTTCACATTATTTCAGTGAAAATCTCTTTTAATAAAAAAAAAAACCAGAATTAAATTTTGAATGGTGCTTGGAATAACTGGCAATTGTATGAGTATAATTGATATATTATGTAAATTCATACCCCCATTCCTCTCGAATTATTATATCTGACTGTAATCTGAAAATGTTTAATTTCTCCCCAAATTGTGAAAAATATTTCAACACCCTGCCCTAGTACAAATGATAAGACGTTTCTAAAGAGACAGAGCGAGAATTTTTGACGAATGCTTCCAAGAACCCTGCTCTCTTTGTACCTGTTACTATATTGATACTGATTTGACTTATCGGGATCGCTTATTTTATTATTCTGCATGGTGTTAAATAGTTTTCACCCCTCTAACACATGCTAGACAATGACAACCCGAAACTTATAATGCTATCATTAACGTTAAATTGTCTAATTATTATGAAAATTGACAGCCATTTCAATTCCATATCAATTTTAGTCCTCCTACCACCTCTGGGTCCACCCATATAAACTGTGACAAAGTCCGAAACCCAACACACTGTATAATAGTTTTAAGTGACTGTCACAATACCAATTAATAAATAAAAAAATGTAATGTAGTCACTGTCCCAACATTGGGTGTCAATTTCTCTGGTGATTCAAATTGGACTAGGGCTCAAACCCGGAATCTTGTGGTGCCATTCTGATACTCTCTGTCGAATGAGTCAACAGACTCATTGTAAATCATGTCTGAAACCGTGACATGATTTATGTGCTAATTTTAATTTTTACTGGCATGTGACAAACCCCTCCTCCATGGCTCACCCTCATTTCTCAAAATTGTTAATCTTCCTCTAACTACTTTCTTGTTTATATCCCTTCTTACTTGTTTTGGTCATGTCCAAAGAATTTTTCTCAATGTTTTGTTTATATGTTCTCTTCCTTTTTACACAGACAGTTCCCCTCCTATAATTTTGTACTGCATCAATTACAGTGTAATTATTTCACTGGAAATGCAGTTTAAGATATAGCTGAATAAAACAAAGAGTTTGCCCTTTTAACTATAAAGCATATTCTGAACCTGCAAAAGATAGGAGTTTGGGCAGCCATATATACAGTCCCCATCCAATTGTATCTGTATGCATGGTACATGTATAACAGTTAGATGATCTCTTACTCTACTTCTAATACATTATTATGTGAGGAAAAAAAATAATTACATTTTTTTGTGGACTTTAATACTATACAGTCCATCAAAGCATTTGCTTTCGAATTCCATTTAGTTTAATATTATCAACTGAAGTAAATATAGTTTTCAAGTTGTTTTATTTTAAATTACACATGATATTGTGTTTAGTTTCTGATATCATTTTTCCTCATTTATTTTTCAAAATTGTTTCATCACATAGTTCACATTAGTGTCAACTTATTGAATAGCACAGCAAGTCATTTGAATATCTAAACTTGATACTGTAATTAGTTATTACGTGACATCAAAAATAAATTTTCACATATTTCAAGTTTCAACTTTGGCTCAGAGAACATGTGTTGAGTACATGGACTAGTGATATATGATTATAAGGAGTCATATAATATATGTCATAGAGAAATGTCTGTCATACTTCATTTCTATTCTAACTTCTTTTTCTGAAAATAGTCTTATTCCAAAGGCTGAATGCATTTAGTATTTAGTAGGTTACATATTACATACTTTACTACAGTACGTAGCATCATTTATTATTACATGACCCGTTTTATAAATCGCTGGTCCATAGTTTGTGCTGTTTATCGGTCCATATTCAAGACATGATTTCTTTGCTAGTAAGTCAAACTGTTGAAAAGTAAGCTGTGAAAATTAATTTATCATGTCATATAATAAAACACTAAGTCTTACTGAATGGCTTTAAAACCAGTCATTAGTCAAATTATTGACCCTCAGTCCATTTGAATAGTTTTGACTATTGACCGTTAAGCCATTCAATAAGTACATATCATGACTTCACTTTAATTTTTCGTCAATAATTATGAATTAGAAATATATTTCAACAACATATGATGCTAGCAATGAAGGATATCTAATAATACTTTGGATCAAGGATATTCTCCACTTTTTTGTGCAGAAAAGTTAGGATTAGTCTGATTTCTAGTTAAACCTTTTCAACACATTTTTAAGTTCCTATAATTATAATTGAAGCATACTTTTCTGACAGCATACAGCTGGAAGCAAGTACAGTGCGCATATTATTCATGACAGTGCCTGGATGATGATTGCAGTATTCTTTATGGCTTTGTGCATTTATATCAATTATTTAAGTGCAAAAAATAATAATAATAACAAATAGTATTACAGTATTTTAATTAGGAAATGTCTAGTCTCTGTTGTGCAGACTGAAGTTATGTATACTGTACCCCTTGTACAGATTTGAGCATAACTAGATTCTTCCTATAGAAACTTTTTCATATAGGAAACAAACTTAAAAAGATAAATTAATTCTTTTTACAAGGTATTATGAAATCGGACATATTCTAAATTAACATAAATGACCAAATGTGTCCGAGCGGGACGGTATAAATTTCAGTCATCTTATTATATTAATAATAATAATAAAGAAGAATTAGACATTCATGTACAATATTGTTATAGTAATATAGTAGCCTATTGTTCTTTTTTCCATTTTATTGCTATCTTCAACCAAGATATCACCTTTGATTGCATTACCACACCCTTGTTAATTGCATGTTGATGAACCGCACGAGTATACATTAATCGAGTTGAATAACAATCAATTTAGCAAGCATGGGGTGACAGGTTTATTGTTTTCTATGATGGTAATCAATGCATGGCTCTTTACATATTTTGAAACACTGCAATTGATAATTATGGTCTTTTAAAAATAAATGATAATTAATCGAGAGAAAATATAATTGATTTTAGATCTAATGATAAACAGAGCATTGCAAAATATATTTTCGCACTTGATTCGTAATACGGTTTCGACGCCATATTTGATTCTTTTTATGAAATTCATCATTTTAAAGCAAACTGACAGTTCACATATCAAAGAAAATAGTATCTGTAAATTTACGACAAAGAAATAAAGATTGATAATTTGTTTCATTTTGATTTCAAAGCCGTTTTTACATCAGTATTTCAGTTATGTAACGGCGGACAGTTAATCTGTACTTATTCGCCGCAAGTAACTGATATCTATCTCACATGAATCAGAGGTGAAGTGCGAAAGATTTCAGACACAATGTCACGGAGAATATACGCCTCGCGCAATTAAAGGATCTAACTCACGACCCTGTGACTCGTAGATATGTGGTCTTCCTATTAAGATATGTTGATCAGTAATAAAGAAAATCCGTTTATGCTCTAGCGAGAAATTAAATATATATATATATATATATATATATATATATATATATATATATATATATATATATATATATAATTATATATATATATATATATATATATATATATATATATATATATATATATATATATATTTCCTTTACATAAGAACACAGCCAACATAGCTGTGGCCTGTATCTAATCTTAACGTATATATATTTGTGTATTAATCATGAAATGAATATTTCATCTACAGATGTCAAGTCCGCCCGAAAGACGGTCATGTTCAAATTTATATATTGAATTAACATATTGTAATCTCTCTCTCTATATGCTTACTCAATTATTTTAAAAGCCCAGAATATAAATCGTATAATTTGTTATTAAATTGATGCTATCAATTTATATGTAGTTTTGATGCAAAAACTCTTAGCATATCTAAATATTAATTCAGCTATAGTCTAAACAAAAGGAGGTTTTAAACATTTTATTACCTCCGTTAACATTTTGATGAAATTTATTTAATTTGCTAGATATTACTCTTTACATGAACAACTTGTATGTAGATTGAGTACAATTTTATTCAAACAGAAACTAGCATAGATTTTCATTATATTGCTATATTCTGATTAAATATTAAAATTTTATCTCTTAACTTCTGCTTATAGCAAAACTAAGTTATAGTAAAATAAGTATATGCTATATTCTCCCTTTTCTAATGGTATAGTATAAATGACTGTTTCTATCCGCATCAGAAGTTTTGACTATATGCATATGACTGTTTATCAGATGCATTTTACATATTTTCATGAGCGTCAGTGCATTATTTTAAAATTAACCGCTTGCACGTAATGTGTCCATCTATTACCCAAAAGCAAGTGCTAAACAACTGCTCGTCTGGGTTTTTTTTCTGCCCCTATATTTCTTTGCATGAAACTTTTAAAAATTCAATCTCTGCGATTAAGTTATGAAAAATAATCATATAATTTGCAAATTTATCATAATTCTGTTAAATATATGGGAAAGTGTGACTGTGATAATTATCAGTTTTATATAAAAAAGGATATAAATATGATAAGGATAAAAATATGTATCTTTTCTTCACTGGTCGAATTGAGAAGAGGGTGGGAGTGCGTATCCGTCCCCGTCCCTGCCCCCGTCCAGACCTTTCCACAGGCCTTTCCACAGAAAGAAAAAATGGGTATCTTGAATTCAGATTGTTTCCAATTCTGTGCATAGATAGATCTAAGGAAATTCAAAACTTTGAAGTCAAATGATGTTATCAAAGAAAAAATAAAAATACAAAATAAGTTATTATAAATTGAAATTTCATCGAAAGAAATGAAAGGCACATTACATGTGTAAATACTTTCTTATCAACATCGATATTTGTAAGGAAAATAAAGTCAAACTTCTAGAGTTGTCCGCTAAACAGAGGACCCGCGATTCTGATTATTATACATCACAAAAACCGCGCATACAGCACTAGACTTTGAAGTTCTGTTTGACCGGATATTGGTAACGTGTCAACCAGTAATTAATTGGTTTGGCGCACGACCTGTTACGTAATAGTGTTCTTTATATGAATACTTTTTCCGTTCTTTATGTCTCTACAGGTAAAAGGTAAATTTTAGCTAAGAATTATATCGCGAAATTTAGGTGTCCCGTACACAGAAAACGCGTGTAGAGCTTTTATTATTCAATAGATGTGCTTCAAACTTTCAACACCGATCAAGAATAGATATAGGTAGAACATCAGGGCATTTTCGTTAAGATATAAACATCACACTAAACAAAATTACATAAAACGGCCGATTTTCAGTAAAATTACCGGTAAAATTTCATACAGCGCAATCGTAAATAGCTATTACGTTTTAAAAGTAAATAAATTGAAACCACCGCGAACATTTAATTTTGGCTCCGAAAGGCAAAAAACAGAATAGAAAAAAAATCTTTAATAATGAAAAAATGCCATCAATTTAAATACATACAGTGAAGCGAAATTGTTAACTACAAAGCGAACAGTAAAGTACATAGAGTAACATATTTATCAATATGTCATATATAGGCGTGGCGTGTAATCTGAAAATAAACCTGTGTATAGAAAAGTATCGGACGTAAATAACTTGTTTTTATAAAGGTGTTTTTAAAGTTTTAATATATCTTAAAAGTTTAAAATTTATTAAATAAAATAGTATTGCATAGACTTAGCTCACGGACAGTGGCAGTCTTTTTCTTGCGTGAGTCAGGAAGGTAACCGCGGGGCTCCTCTTAGATGATTTTATCAACAAAATCTATGAAATTATTACTACTTTATATAACTTATGGCAATTTAGAAAAAACTTATACCAAAATAATATCAACACATTACAAAAAAAAATATAAAAGCCTCCATCAATACCCAGACATGTTCTAAAACAAACTCTGGGCCTTGAATTAAGGTCCCCTTATATAGATTATACATCTATCACATTTCGGAACATATCCAGGCATCGATCAGTATTTGATAACAGGTCTCAGATTTCAAATTCGCTGGGCCTACGATTGATTAGTTTGGCTGGAAACAGACATAACTACGCAGCGCGCGTAAACAAATAAAAATGAATAATAAAAAAAAAACTAAAAAAAAAACCCAACAAATATTTATGTCTCTTTCTTTAGTGTGCTACATATACATGTACTTTATATTCGTTATTTCTTTGTATTAAAAATTGTGTCTTATATATTAAACATATCAGTGGTGTATTGACCCATGTTTATGTTGTTTCACTGAAACAATCTGGAAGCAAGGTGTGTAGCAATAAAGGGCCTGTGGAAATAACCGTTGTTGTAGTTTGCAACATCAAACGTTTCAAGTGTATGCTATCGCCATATTATTCTATTAAAAAATTACTTTACTTATTTATGATAAGCAGACATTTATTACCCAGCTTAATATAAAAAAGTGTATTTGTTTGTTTAAATGTAAAAACGAAATATCTTTCACGAGTGAACAACAGATGCAATGTTTTCACGAAAATATAAAATACGGTGTTCATTAGTGAAAGAAATTTTGATCTTACATGTATTTTCATTTTAATTCATGATTTCACTAAATTCGTCAATTTTATAGTTTCTTACCAATCAATAAGATATTTGATATTTTTCATTGTAAAAAAGAGCAGATATATTTCACTTTTTAAATATCTCGGTACCTCACTAAAAACATGAAATTAAACTAAATTTCAATCACTTGAACTAAAACAATATTCCTATCACTTGAAATAATTTCAGCTGTTCAATACATCAGAAAAAAAAGTATGAGAGTAAGAAAACCATTCTCAGAGTCATCAAGGTCTACGTGTACATTACTAAGGTTGTGCAGCTGTATGTCTGTCCATCTCGAAAGTGTGTCAGCTCTGCATCTTTTACACCTTTAAAGGACTTCCATGTAACAGTATGATATAGATATACCAAGATATCAAGTATCTAGCTACTAGTAGGATCTTCTGAAACAGTCATTATCGCATGTCCACTCTGTATCTTTTGTGAAGAATGCAACACAAATCACCCTTTTATTGAAATTATGCCTTATTGCTAGACATTCATTTTTTCAAGTTGTTTCTGAATGATTTTATCTTTTAAAGGTATGGATGCATATGTTTAAAGGTAAAACAATGTTCTTAATAGAGTTTGTCATTTATGTCTTTTATAATAAAGTTCTGTCATCCTTTTTGATCACGATTTATGTTTGACAATAATCCTTGCAGGGTTAATCACGAGGACTACAGTATTTTTCGGCGTACGTTTTGGCGTAAAATTGAAGTATACTAGTAAATCCTTTATTTTCCGAGGATTTCTATTTTACGAGTAGTGAGTTTCGAGTTAAAAAAGTGAGTTTCGAGTTACAAATGTGAGTTCCGAGTTGAAAAAGTGAGTTTCGAGTTAAAAAAGTGAGTTTTGAGTTATAAAAGTGAGTTTTAAACTAAAAAATGAGATTCGAGCTTGAAAAGTGTGTTTCGAGTTAAATTTTAAAAAGTGAGTTTCGAGTTTAAAATGTGAGTTTCGAGTTATATTTACAAAAAAATTGAGTTTGAAATGAAATGGTTCGGCCTGAAATACATAGTTTGACATGCAATGCGTTCTCTATCCAGTTAGACCTCAGATAGTTCTGTTATATCTCTTTTTATATGTTATGTTATATTTAGGTATATTTGGATATTTTGTTAGAACACGTCAGATAAAATAGAAAAAGTAGAAACTTCACAGGTCACTCAACACGACAAAAATGAAGATGTTACAGGCTCGGTTTGATTGAGCCTGTTCATGGACGGTAGTGAAATGCATGCTACCGTCCACGCCCTCTAGCCTCGGGTTGAGCAGAACTCAACATTTACACATGCTAAAAGTACAAAAATCAATTTAGAGACATCCGCAGATGTATTCAAACGGCAGTGAACATGGAACCTTCAATGATACATGGAATGTGACGTGTAATTCCATGAAAAGCGGCGTTTGGTCCCCTGATAAAGTAATGGGCTTGCCCCAAACGCGAAATCATTAGACAGAACTAAACAAACTGGAATTTAGAAAGGGGATCTGAGGTTATGGAGTCTGTATATCACAGGAACTGTCAAAAGACAAAATTGAAAAGCAGGCACCATATCCAAGCGGTGATTATACAATACCCAAGGCTATGCAAGCGGGAGTATTGGAACCACCCAGACCGAAATGGTCATGTTGAGAAACTAAACCGTACCAATAACACGGCATTAAAGTCGTGCTGAACGATTTGAGAAGATCGATATATAACAGGCCTGATAGAATGTACGGAGAGACTTTTTACGGCCGCCATATTCAGTTAAAATACATTTTAGCAATGAATTATTAACAAAAATAGGTAAGGGTAGATTTCTTGGAAGCACATCACCACAAACACAGCCTCAGAGCCATACTTTGCAAAGTAAGCCCACAAAAAAGATGCTGTAACGGAAAAATGTTACAGACAGTTTGCTTACAAAGTCCAACGAGTATAAAATGCTTTATGAGTTTGAAGAAAATTCTACAATATAAAAAATAAATACGTTTTTAACGCGAATATCATTTTGTGCTGGTTTGTGACACATTTAGACTTTTGACACAGCAGTATATACCGTCATATTGTATGCGGATACCAAGTATGTTCGAGCTTATAGAACTGTTTTGTAGCACTGATAAGACATTATTACATTATCTATCAAAATCAAAGCAAATCCTTATAGAGACGACTGTTTAAAGTGTTCAAACAGTTATTGAATTTTCACCCTCTCATGATTTTGAAAATACTCATTCTGTCATTTATTTGCATTGTATCCATCTGCTTATTCGTATAGATGATAAGCTGAAATGCTTAAATTAAAAAAAAAATATTTGTTCTGTTCTGTTTTCTTAATATCTATGCCAAAACTGAATTGCCATTACTAGCACATTTTACATCTCCCAATGATTAGGTTAATGTTTGATTCTGACGGTAAAGGCTACTTTAAATAACTGTGGTTTGGTCAGTAGTTAATGAACGAGATAGGTTACTTGATATGAATCATCAGGTAATTAAATTTAGTGGACAATATGTTTTGGTTCCTCACACCTTTTGGTCTGAAGGTCAGATAAACACTGATATATTGTTTCACTGCTAAATATAAATACCCAAAAATCTTGTATCGGTGCAAATATATTTGAAAAATGCTATCATTTTTAATTCCAAAGAATCTCTTGTTGTAGATTTAAGGAGAAAACAAATTTTAAAATACACTGTTTCGTAATATTTTTTAAATATAATGAAAATGTTTTGCAAAAAACATCTTATGTAACCTTCTATTTGTCCAGCTCCGAATATGACGAATCTGACATCTATATTCATTTGAAACTATGGAATAACAAAGGGAATGTTTGCTTAACAAAGCAAAATCTGCATCTTCCGTAATACAAATACAAACCATGCTTCGCCACCACATAAGCTATGCATTAATTGCCAGTCTATTAGTACAAATATATCTTCACATCACCAAGAGATTGTTACAGTAGGGTTACCGTTATCATAAGCTACCGAAAGTTTTCAGTAAATTTTACTACAGATTGTCGGAACTGTTAGAAAAATACAATACGAACTTAAAAAGACTTTTAAAACTTGGACTTACACACCTGGAATACTATGGGGATGTATATCTAGTTTATAAAATTCGAAAAATTAAAAATAGTCCTTACTTTAATCAAATATTTGTAAAATGGGTTAAAAGTTTATCAAAAGAGGATACGATGCGTAAATCGTGAAGTACAGTGCATATTTAGTGATTGATCCCTCTACAATTAATCACTACGCTTTCCTATTTGATGGTGCGATGACTGATAAAGTGTAAGACTCCATGATGTTTTTCTCCTAAATTTTACATACAATGGACGGAGGGAGTTGATTTTTGTCTAGCAGTTTACTTAGTCGTGCCCTTAAAAGTTGACTTCAGACAAGTTGTTGAGTACTTTGGTGTAATTATACCTTAGATTTACCTTAATTTTATATTTTACTTTATTAATCTGTTATTTTTGCGCTAATGTTAGAGCCTTTCTCAGGGGGGATTTTATTTAAACTGTGTTGTCTAACATGTTGAAAATAGGGTAAGTGTGAGGTTGGCATGCCTTTAACGCGTTTAAACTCCCAATAACCTTTATATAAGCTGCTGGCCCCTATTTAAACTTTTTTTCCCTCCGTCTCGTATTTTGTGTTGCGTATGTTGCCTTGTTTGATGCTGGCATTTATTAACGTTCCATGTTGTATTTTGTGTGGCGTGTGAAGTACTGTTTATTGTTGACATTTTATTAACATTGTCTTGTCTGGCTTGTTGAAAATAGGGTAAGTGCGAGGTTGGCGTGCCCTAAACGCGTTTAAACCTCAAGTGTCATTTATATAGATTACCAACAAGGCAGTGCCCTTTTTTTTCGACTGGTTTTCTGTCTATCTTGTATTGTCTGTTGCGTATGTTTACTTTTAGTTTTTCCCTCCTCCTAACTCCCCTTATTGCCATCCCCTCCTTTCCCCTTGCATTTGTGCTACTTTTTGCATCCCTTCCCCCTTTATTTTGCGTTAGTTTTCGTGGCTCCATTTTATTCTGGCTGCCGGAGTCCTAGGGCGTTACACAAGTGTTTTTTCCTGCTTATATAGGTGCGTTTGTGTGGTTGTGGGTCTATAGCGGTGCCCTGCTGTTTTCTTGTGTCTTACTTGTTACTTTTTCTATGTTATTTAGTTGGGTATGGTTGTTTGTTTGATTTTGGTGCATACGTGTCCGCGTTTGTTGTGGTTTACGTTGTAGTGTGCCTGTTATTAAGGAACGTAGCATTCCCTTTGTATATTCATCATTGTTCTTCTTTACTCTTCCAATTCCTCACCCCACCCCCACCACCATTTTACCTCTTACTCCCTCCCCCCCCCCCCCCCCTCTACATATCTTTCACATGAATTGATATGTAGTCGTTAGATGTTTGAAGCAACCTGTCTGTAATATATTTCCATTACCGCTCCTTTTTGATGTGGGCCTACTTTGAAAATGCGTGGCTCTGAGGCTGTGTTTGTTGATGCTCTGTGCTTCCGGGTAATCTACCCTTACCTATTATCTTCAATAAGGATTTTATTTGTACTTATAATAACAATGGCATGTTTCTTTTTACTTTTCTGAATGAAATGTCATACTTGGGTTATTTAACATCTGTACAAAGAGATTAATACCAGTTTCACAAACATTTGTATTGTTTTAATAATAAAGCAGTGAAAGCGTATGATAAATACAGCTTCTTAAGGATGGATGGTGACAGATGACATGGTACATGTTTCAATTCAGTTGATATAATTACGAATTGTGCAGGATGTAAGTTGATTGTACTTTATATCTATCTATCAATTTAACTGTTGATTCTGCTTAATTCCCCTTTCGGGTATTACTAGCAGCTATATGTACACCTGTTACATTCATGTTACACATTTCCCCTATTTCTTAGATGCATTGTCATGCACATAGTTATAAATGTTCTTTGAAAAAATAATAGAATATGCATTCATATCCTCCTTAAATGTGATATCTTTAAAAGCTATTATACTAGTATACCAATTGCATCTTTGTTAATTTATTGCCCTTAACCATTAGGGACTCTGTGAACTAATGAACATAACACTGGCCTTTAAGGTAATAGACATTTGCGAATTAAGTCTACGTGGACTGTGAACACCTAAGACGATCGATTTTTCAAAGGGACCGTCTCAACATGATAATTTAATTTATGTTTGGTAAACAAACTTGACAAATGTTCTCCACATCAAGACGACGTGCAGAGCGCCTGTATCAGGTGGCTCGCTTTAAGGTCAAGGTCACACTTAGGTCTGTTCGTTAGCAATTTCTTGTCGACTCCGCTCTGTAACTCGTGAAGCCCTTAAAGGATTTTAAACAAACTTGACAAATGTTCTCCACATCAAGACGACGTGCAGAGCGCCTGTATCAGGTTGCTCGCTTTAAGGTCAAGGTCACACTTAGGTCTCAAGGTCATACGACTTTGTTTCGTGTCCGCTCTGTAACTCTTGATCTGTTTGAGGGATTTTAAAGAACATTGCACAAATGTCCACCACATCGAGACAAGGTCAATGTCACACTTATGGGTGGGGTCAAGGTCATATAACTTTGTTTCGAGTGCGATGTGTAACTCTTGAACTGCTTGAAGGATATTAAAGAAACTTGGCACAAATGTTCACCACATTATGACGACGTGTAGAGCGCATGGCTCGCTTTAAAACTTTTGGTGATATGTGTAGCATAACTTCTCTCTGGTGGACAGAAACAAGCAACAAGAGCTGTCTGTTTGACAGCGCTCTACTTTTCTCAGTAATTGACTCTGAATTAGAGCTTTGCCATTTAAAACAATTCACAGTTAAAACGGGACATAACTCTGTTAAAATTCAAACCAGAGTAATGGGGATTGTTTCTCCACGTGTAGACTGTGATAGTAAAACATATTTTAAGTTTCAAGTCAAAAGCTTTAATAGTAACAGAGATATTTGACTTTATCAAAAATTTTAACAAAAAAGTGAAAAGGGGCATAATTCTGTCAAATTTCAATCAGAGTTATGGGGATTGTTTTTCCTGGTGAAGACTTCCATAGTAAATAACTATTTTAAGTTTCAAGTCTATGAAAGTTTCAAGTCTTTGATAGTAAC
Source organism: Mercenaria mercenaria (assembly GCF_021730395.1). NCBI lineage: Eukaryota > Metazoa > Mollusca > Bivalvia > Venerida > Veneridae > Mercenaria > Mercenaria mercenaria. The sequence goes on along the minus strand of NW_026462851.1, from coordinate 49,915 downwards.
AGAAATATTTGACTTTATTAAATACTTAAACCAACCATTCTAAGTTAAAAAAGAGCATAATTCTATCAAAATTCAAATCAAAGTTATGGGGATTGTTTCTCCTGGTGAAGCCTTTGATGGTAAATAAGAGTTTAAGTTTCAAGTCATAGCTATGATAGTAACAGAGATATTTGACTTTATCAAAAAAAAATTAAGTTAAAAAGGGGCATAACTCTGTCAAAATTCAAATCAGAGTTATGGGGATTGCTTTTCCAGGTGTAGACTTCAATAGTAAATAACTATTTTAAGTTTTAAGTCAATAGCTTTGATAGTAACAGAGATGTTTGACTTTATCAAAAATTTCCTTCAGCGCATAATATAACCAAATTATGTTGAGACGGTCCCCTTGAAAAATCTATCGTCTTAGGTGTCCACAGTCCACGTATACTTAATTCGCAAATGTCTAATAGGCCCGTAATAGAGCACCTCCTTTATGAAGAGTATTCAATTCCTACCATAGACCTGCTTTGACTGCAATTTTCAGGGATGCGTAGGTTCAAGCCTGACACCGGAACCCACCCCCTCCCCCCCTATGAGTTGGTGCATATAGATTTGGTCTTGTCCGTGCATCCGTGCGTCCGTCGGTCCGTCCGAAGTTCGTGACGCACCTAGCTCAAAAAGTATTTGATATAAATTGATGAACCTTGCATGATTCTTTATCATGATATGAACTTGTGAACATCCTGTTTTTCGTCTGGCTTCGCCCCTATTTTCAGAGTTATGGCCCTGAAATATTCAAAAAAAAGCACATTTTAACATTGTGACGCACCTAGCTCAAAAAGTATTTGATATAAATTGATGAAACCTTGCATGAGTGATTATCATGATATAAACTTGCGCACCTCCTAGTTTTCGTCTGACTCCGCCCCCTATTTTCAGAGTCATGGCCCCTGAAATAGTTAAAAATGCACATTTACATCTTGTGACACGTCTAGCTCAAAAAGTATTTGATATAGATTTATGAAACCTAGCATGAGTCTTTATCATGACATGAACTTGCGCACCTCCTATATCCTCAATAATGCACATGTTCACCTTGTGATGCACTAGCTCAAAAAGTATTTAATATAAATGATTGAAAACTTGCATAATTGCAATAGTGGTGGACGGATAGCTCAGTGGTTTGCACACTGGCCTTCCAATCCTGAGGTCGTGGGTTCGATCCCAGCAGCTATCGGGAATTTTCAGAAACGCTTTTCAGTGTTTCCCACCCAACTAGAGGTGTACTGGTCAGGAACCAGGCAATCCTTGCGTGTATCAGTGCTATACACTTGGCACATTAAAGAACCAGGTTGTCTATTCGCAACGAGCTAGGCTAAGTAAGCCGGACAAGCCTGTATCTGATTTCTGATCTCTCTGTGGTGGGGGCTTTGTCTCACTCTGTCTCTCTTGTCAGATCGCTCTGTGTCTGTACTAATAGAGGATGAATTATGCGCCCTATGTGGCTGCATTTGAACTATGTAAAGCGCCTTTGAACGTGAAATTGATCATGAAAAGGGCGCTATGTAAATCTTGTATAATAATAATAATAATAATAATAATAATAATAAGTCTTTATCATGATATAAACTTGCACACCTCTTATTTTTTGGCTGGCTCCACCCCCTATTTTTAAAGTTATGGCCCCTGAAATAGAATAAAAATGCACATTTTCACCTAATTATGTGCCTAGCTCAAAAAGTATTTGATGTAAATTCATGAAACCTGCTTGAGTCTTTATCATGATGTGTCCTTGCACACTTGACATTCTTCCTGACAATCTTCGCATTTATTACAGATTTATGACCCTTGAAAAAGCCAAAATAGTGGATTTTTTTTTGTGATGCTCATAGCTCAAGAAGTATTTGTCCTAGAATAATGAATCCTTTTCATAAAATGTTTGTTGAGGCTATACCCCGTTACGACTGCAAACATTTGAATGATTCCCCCTTATTTTTGACAAATGTACCAGTGGGGGGCACACCCTGTGTCCTACAGACACATTCTAGTTTTCCTTATTTTCCTTTTTCTTCTAGTAAGTTTTTACTTCTTTTACGACTTGTTATTGATTTATTGTTCAAACGTGGAAATTTTTCATTTGGTAAGGGATTTCCTGGCGTTGAAAGTGAATATTTTCCTCTGTATCAGGAGAGGGTAGAGTTAGACATCTTTAAAATACACGATGAAAAGTCTCTATTTTGCCTTTATTCTTTTGATTACAAATTAATTCTGGAAGAAATGTACGTAGGTTTTACTTCTGCCCAAAGGCTATTTCTAAATGAAGTGAGCAGATTTCTAAATTTGATAAAGAATTCTCTCTCATTAAATTTACAAGTACTTGAGGCACCCTAGAAAAATAATATTTACAGTTTTATTTTGTGTTTTATAATTGCCAATAGTTTGAAGTTTCTTTATTGAAAATTAATGGTATAAGGAATTATCTGCAAACGTTTTGGACAGTGGTCATCACATTGAAATTTGTTTTTACTTGAGCTTGAGGAAATACCAAAAATTATACAAAGTTTATAAAAAATGGCAAGGTTAAAGTTTTTTTTTGTTTTTTTTTTTAATTGCAACACAGTGCGAAACATGGTCAACTTTAAGAATATAGAAAGCAAATGCCATTTTTAAACATTACTTTTAGGGATCAAATCAAGATTTCAGTTATTATTAGATGGACTTATCACCCACATCATGTGACACAAGATGCATAACTCTGACACTAATTTTCCCATAATTATATCCCCTTTTACTTAGAATTTAAGGTTGATTTTGATGCTTTTTCACTATATCTCAGTTATTACATAATGGATTTGATTCAAACTTAAAACGATGTTCCGCCTTATCACCCACGCCATGCGACACAAGGTGCATAATTCTGACACCAATTTTCATGAATTATGCCCTCTTTACTTAGAATTTAAGGTTATTTTGATGCATTTTCACTATATTTCAGTTATAACAAATTGGATTGATTCAAACATGAAATAGATACTCCTCCTTATCACTCACATCATGTGACAATAGGTGCATAACTCTGACACCAATATTTCATGAATTATGTCCCCTTTCTCTTAGAGTGAAAGGTTAATTTTGATGCATTTTCCCTACATCTCAGTTATTACGAAATGCCTATGAGTCAAACTTGAAGTAGTTGTTCCACATCATTACCCACATGATATGACACAAGGTGCATAACTCTTGCACTCATATTTCCTGAATTATGCCCCCTTTTTTGCTTAGAATTATACTTGCATAGTGTTTAGATACACTTTATCTGTACCTCTCTTTATATTTGAATTTTTATCATAGACTCAAGCTATTGTGCAATATGCATCCGCCATTGGAGTCATTAAACACTCCAGTGACAGTTCTTGACATATTTATTTAAATGTTTTGGTACACAGCAGTAACATCATAAAATACAGGTCAAGTTCGATTTAAGGGGGAATGGTACTTTGTCAAAATTTAAGGTTTGCTTATAGTCTTTTATACCAAAATAAACTATTTTATATAAATATTTTAAAATTATATCTTCTTTTAGAGCGATATACATGCGTATGACGTAACCATGACCAGTTTTCGCACTTTTTACGTCCGTGCATGGTACCGCAAAATTGGAAAATTCGGGAAGAAATCCGCTTCTGATCCATTTTTTTAGTAAAAAATTGACCCTGGATTTTTTGCCAAATTCTTGTATGTAAAAATTCATTATACATTTGTGCCTAATAAGAAAAAAATCACGGAACAGTTTTTAACAGCAGCGTTGTTTGTGCCGTGTGGCGGCCGTAAAACGTCTCCCGTATATTCAATCAGAGCTGTTATATTTCGATCTTCTCAGATCGTTCAGTACTACTTTTATGTCTTGTTATTGGTACTGTTTAGTTTCTCAACATGACCATTTCGGCCTGGGTGGTTCCAATACTCCCGCTTTCATAGCCTTGGGTATTGTTTAGTCACCCCTTGGATATGGTGCCTGCTTTTTGATTTTGTCTTTTGACAGTTCTTGTGATACGCAGGCTCCTTAACCACAGATCCCCTTCCTAAATTCCAGTTTTTTTTTCTGCATATTGTTTTCCCGTTTGGGGCAAACCCTTTACTTTATCTGGGGAACAAACGCCGCTCTTCATGGAATTACACGCCTCAACACGTGTATCATTGAAGGTTCCATGTTAACCGCTGTTTGAATACACCTGCGGAGTCTCTAAATTGTTTTTGTACTTTAGCATGTGTAAATGTTGAGTTCTGCTCAACCCGGGGCTAGAGGGCGTGGACGGTAGCATGCATTTCCACTACCGTCCATGAACGGCTCAATCAAACGAGCCTGCAACATTTTCATTTTTGTCGTGTTGAGCGACCTGTGAAGTTTTCACTTTTCTCTGTTTTATAGTATAACCGTTTGAATTTGACCAATGGACGGAATTAAGTGCGTCGCTTGCGACATGACGAAATCACGTGTACATGTACATATGACTTAAAGGTGGAATGCGCCTAAGATGAAATTATTGGATTCCGTTTACATCTTGTTTTATATAAAAGTCAGCATATTCCTCATGTAATGCGTTTTATACATTTTGATATTTCTGTAACTTTTTTTTCCTCTACGAACCTTCAAACACGACCGTTGGCGTCCATTTTGATGAACCATAACAATGATTTCACGTCCGTCAAACTGTTTTCGTTGATAGTCCTATTCAGTCAGCAAGTATTAATTTGCTTGTTACTCATCATATTTTCATTCAAAGATGTCTTTGAATGGTATATAATTTAAGGAGACCATTTTTAAGTGTCGTCAGAGTGACAAATATGACGTTGAGTTTTGAGTAAAAAGTTTGCTTAAATGTTGTCTCATGTAAAACCAAAACGATATAATTTGGCAAAAAAGCTAACATTATACTGAAAAGTTTATTTTATGTCGAGTGAAGGAATAAAAATATGGGGCCACCGAATTCATTTTCGCGTAAAATTACATTACGCTACCCCTACCGCTATATATCATAAGATAGCGCAATTGAGGTTTTTTCATTTATCTCCTCTTTTTAAGAAAAAATCTGTTATTTTATTTTTCTTAGTATGGTTAGATTAAATTGCCTTTAAAATTTTGTTACATTGGGCGAAAGTTTTTTAGTGTAGAAATCAGATTTTAATGTATTCAATTAATGAGAATGTGACACAATCGACACCACGTTACCGTTGCACTTGATTACATTACTCTTCCCCTATAAGGATTTTATTTGTACTTATAATAACAATGGCATGTTTCTTTTTACTTTTCTGAATGAAATGTCATACTTGGGTTATTTAACATCTGTACAAAGAGATTAATACCAGTTTCACAAACATTTGTATTGTTTTAATAATAAAGCAGTGAAAGCGTATGATAAATACAGCTTCTTAAGGATGGATGGTGACAGATGACATGGTACATGTTTCAATTCAGTTGTTATAATTACGAATTGTGCAGGATGTAAGTTGATTGTACTTTATATCTATCTATCAATTTAACTGTTGATTCTGCTTAATTCCCCTTTCGGGTATTACTAGCAGCTATATGTACACCTGTTACATTCATGTTACACATTTCCCCTATTTCTTAGATGCATTGTCATGCACATAGTTATAAATGTTCTTTGAAAAAATAATAGAATATGCATTCATATCCTCCTTAAATGTGATATCTTTAAAAAGCTATTATACTAGTATACCAATTGCATCTTTGTTAATTTATTGCCCTTAACCATTAGGGACTCTGTGAACTAATGAACATAACACTGGCCTTTAAGGTAATAGACATTTGCGAATTAAGTCTACGTGGACTGTGAACACCTAAGACGATCGATTTTTCAAAGGGACCGTCTCAACATGATAATTTAATTTATGTTTGGTAAACAAACTTGACAAATGTTCTCCACATCAAGACGACGTGCAGAGCGCCTGTATCAGGTGGCTCGCTTTAAGGTCAAGGTCACACTTAGGTCTGTTCGTTAGCAATTTCTTGTCGACTCCGCTCTGTAACTCGTGAAGCCCTTAAAGGATTTTAAACAAACTTGACAAATGTTCTCCACATCAAGACGACGTGCAGAGCGCCTGTATCAGGTTGCTCGCTTTAAGGTCAAGGTCACACTTAGGTCTCAAGGTCATACGACTTTGTTTCGTGTCCGCTCTGTAACTCTTGATCTGTTTGAGGGATTTTAAAGAAACATTGCACAAATGTCCACCACATCGAGACAAGGTCAATGTCACACTTATGGGTGGGGTCAAAGGTCATATAACTTTGTTTCGAGTGCGATGTGTAACTCTTGAACTGCTTGAAGGATATTAAAGAAACTTGGCACAAATGTTCACCACATTATGACGACGTGTAGAGCGCATGGCTCGCTTTAAAACTTTTGGTGATATGTGTAGCATAACTTCTCTCTGGTGGACAGAAACAAGCAACAAGAGCTGTCTGTTTGACAGCGCTCTACTTTTCTCAGTAATTGACTCTGAATTAGAGCTTTGCCAGTAAAACAATTCACAGTTAAAACGGGACATAACTCTGTTAAAATTCAAACCAGAGTAATGGGGATTGTTTCTCCACGTGTAGACTGTGATAGTAAAACATATTTTAAGTTTCAAGTCAAAAGCTTTAATAGTAACAGAGATATTTGACTTTATCAAAAATTTTAACAAAAAAGTGAAAAGGGGCATAATTCTGTCAAATTTCAATCAGAGTTATGGGGATTGTTTTTCCTGGTGAAGACTTCCATAGTAAATAACTATTTTAAGTTTCAAGTCTATGAAAGTTTCAAGTCTTTGATAGTAACAGAAATATTTGACTTTATTAAATACTTAAACCAACCATTCTAAGTTAAAAAAGAGCATAATTCTATCAAAATTCAAATCAAAGTTATGGGGATTGTTTCTCCTGGTGAAGCCTTTGATGGTAAATAAGAGTTTAAGTTTCAAGTCAATAGCTATGATAGTAACAGAGATATTTGACTTTATCAAAAAAAAAATTAAGTTAAAAAGGGGCATAACTCTGTCAAAATTCAAATCAGAGTTATGGGGATTGCTTTTCCAGGTGTAGACTTCAATAGTAAATAACTATTTTAAGTTTTAAGTCAATAGCTTTGATAGTAACAGAGATGTTTGACTTTATCAAAAATTTCCTTCAGCGCATAATATAACCAAATTATGTTGAGACGGTCCCCTTGAAAAATCTATCGTCTTAGGTGTCCACAGTCCACGTATACTTAATTCGCAAATGTCTAATAGGCCCGTAATAGAGCACCTCCTTTATGAAGAGTATTCAATTCCTACCATAGACCTGCTTTGACTGCAATTTTCAGGGATGCGTAGGTTCAAGCCTGACACCGGAACCCACCCCCTCCCCCCCCTATGAGTTGGTGCATATAGATTTGGTCTTGTCCGTGCATCCGTGCGTCCGTCGGTCCGTCCGAAGTTCGTGACGCACCTAGCTCAAAAAGTATTTGATATAAATTGATGAAACCTTGCATGATTCTTTATCATGATATGAACTTGTGAACCTCCTGTTTTTCGTCTGGCTTCGCCCCCTATTTTCAGAGTTATGGCCCCTGAAATATTCAAAAAAAGCACATTTTAACATTGTGACGCACCTAGCTCAAAAAGTATTTGATATAAATTGATGAAACCTTGCATGAGTGATTATCATGATATAAACTTGCGCACCTCCTAGTTTTCGTCTGACTCCGCCCCCTATTTTCAGAGTCATGGCCCCTGAAATAGTTAAAAATGCACATTTACATCTTGTGACACGTCTAGCTCAAAAAGTATTTGATATAGATTTATGAAACCTAGCATGAGTCTTTATCATGACATGAACTTGCGCACCTCCTATATCCTCAATAATGCACATGTTCACCTTGTGATGCACCTAGCTCAAAAAGTATTTAATATAAATGATTGAAAACTTGCATAATTGCAATAGTGGTGGACGGATAGCTCAGTGGTTTGCACACTGGCCTTCCAATCCTGAGGTCGTGGGTTCGATCCCCAGCAGCTACTCGGGAATTTTCAGAAACGCTTTTCAGTGTTTCCCACCCAACTAGAGGTGTACTGGTCAGGAACCCAGGCAATCCTTGCGTGTATCAGTGCTATACACTTGGCACATTAAAGAACCAGGTTGTCTATTCGCAACGAGCTAGGCTAAGTAAGCCGGACAAGCCTGTATCTGATTTCTGATCTCTCTGTGGTGGGGGCTTTGTCTCACTCTGTCTCTCTTGTCAGATCGCTCTGTGTCTGTACTAATAGAGGATGAATTATGCGCCCTATGTGGCTGCATTTGAACTATGTAAAGCGCCTTTGAACGTGAAATTGATCATGAAAAGGGCGCTATGTAAATCTTGTATATAATAATAATAATAATAATAATAATATAAGTCTTTATCATGATATAAACTTGCACACCTCTTATTTTTTGGCTGGCTCCACCCCCTATTTTTAAAGTTATGGCCCCTGAAATAGAATAAAAATGCACATTTTCACCTAATTATGTGCCTAGCTCAAAAAGTATTTGATGTAAATTCATGAAACCTGCTTGAGTCTTTATCATGATGTGTCCTTGCACACTTGACATTCTTCCTGACAATCTTCGCATTTATTACAGATTTATGACCCTTGAAAAAGCCAAAATAGTGGATTTTTTTTGTGATGCTCATAGCTCAAGAAGTATTTGTCCTAGAATAATGAATCCTTTTCATAAAATGTTTGTTGAGGCTATACCCCGTTACGACTGCAAACATTTGAATGATTCCCCCTTATTTTTGACAAATGTACCAGTGGGGGGCACACCCTGTGTCCTACAGACACATTCTAGTTTTCCTTATTTTCCTTTTTCTTCTAGTAAGTTTTTACTTCTTTTACGACTTGTTATTGATTTATTGTTCCAACGTGGAAATTTTTCATTTGGTAAGGGATTTCCTGGCGTTGAAAGTGAATATTTTCCTCTGTATCAGGAGAGGGTAGAGTTAGACATCTTTAAAATACACGATGAAAAGTCTCTATTTTGCCTTTATTCTTTTGATTACAAATTAATTCTGGAAGAAATGTACGTAGGTTTTACTTCTGCCCAAAGGCTATTTCTAAATGAAGTGAGCAGATTTCTAAATTTGATAAAGAATTCTCTCTCATTAAATTTACAAGTACTTGAGGCACCCTAGAAAAAATAATATTTACAGTTTTATTTTGTGTTTTATAATTGCCAATAGTTTGAAGTTTCTTTATTGAAAATTAATGGTATAAGGAATTATCTGCAAACGTTTTGGACAGTGGTCATCACATTGAAATTTGTTTTTACTTGAGCTTGAGGAAATACCAAAAATTATACAAAGTTTATAAAAAATGGCAAGGTTAAAGTTTTTTTTGTTTTTTTTTTTTTTTAATTGCAACACAGTGCGAAACATGGTCAACTTTAAGAATATAGAAAGCAAATGCCATTTTTAAACATTACTTTTAGGGATCAAATCAAGATTTCAGTTATTATTAGATGGACTTATCACCCACATCATGTGACACAAGATGCATAACTCTGACACTAATTTTCCCATAATTATATCCCCTTTTACTTAGAATTTAAGGTTGATTTTGATGCTTTTTCACTATATCTCAGTTATTACATAATGGATTTGATTCAAACTTAAAACAGATGTTCCGCCTTATCACCCACGCCATGCGACACAAGGTGCATAATTCTGACACCAATTTTCATGAATTATGCCCCTCTTTACTTAGAATTTAAGGTTATTTTGATGCATTTTCACTATATTTCAGTTATAACAAATTGGATTTGATTCAAACATGAAATAGATACTCCTCCTTATCACTCACATCATGTGACAATAGGTGCATAACTCTGACACCAATATTTCATGAATTATGTCCCCTTTCTCTTAGAGTGAAAGGTTAATTTTGATGCATTTTCCCTACATCTCAGTTATTACGAAATGCCTATGAGTCAAACTTGAAGTAGTTGTTCCACATCATTACCCACATGATATGACACAAGGTGCATAACTCTTGCACTCATATTTCCTGAATTATGCCCCCTTTTTGCTTAGAATTATACTTGCATAGTGTTTAGATACACTTTATCTGTACCTCTCTTATAATTTGATATTTTTATCATAGACTCAAGCTATTGTGCAATATGCATCCGCCATTGGAGTCATTAAACACTCCAGTGACAGTTCTTGACATATTTATTTAAATGTTTTGGTACACAGCAGTTACATCATAAAATACAGGTCAAGTTCGATTTAAGGGGGAATGGTACTTTGTCAAAATTTAAGGTTTGCTTATAGTCTTTTATACCAAAATAAACTTATTTTATATAATATTTTAAAATTATATCTTCTTTTAGAGCGATATACATGCGTATGACGTAACCATGACCAGTTTTCGCACTTTTTACGTCCGTGCATGGTACCGCAAAATTGGAAAATTCGGGAAGAAATCCGCTTCTGATCCATTTTTTTAGTAAAAAATTGACCCATGGATTTTTTGCCAAATTCTTGTATGTAAAAATTCATTATACATTTGTGCCTAATAAGAAAAAAATCACGGAACAGTTTTTAACAGCAGCGTTGTTTGTGCCGTGTGGCGGCCGTAAAACGTCTCCCCGTATATTCAATCAGAGCTGTTATATTTCGATCTTCTCAGATCGTTCAGTACTACTTTTATGTCTTGTTATTGGTACTGTTTAGTTTCTCAACATGACCATTTCGGCCTGGGTGGTTCCAATACTCCCGCTTTCATAGCCTTGGGTATTGTTTAATCACCCCTTGGATATGGTGCCTGCTTTTTGATTTTGTCTTTTGACAGTTCTTGTGATACGCAGGCTCCTTAACCACAGATCCCCTTCCTAAATTCCAGTTTTTTTTTTCTGCACATTGTTTTCCCGTTTGGGGCAAACCCTTTACTTTATCTGGGGAACAAACGCCGCTCTTCATGGAATTACACGCCTCAACACGTGTATCATTGAAGGTTCCATGTTAACCGCTGTTTGAATACACCTGCGGAGTCTCTAAATTGTTTTTGTACTTTAGCATGTGTAAATGTTGAGTTCTGCTCAACCCGGGGCTAGAGGGGGTGGACGGTAGCATGCATTTCCACTACCGTCCATGAACGGCTCAATCAAACGAGCCTGCAACATTTTCATTTTTGTCGTGTTGAGCGACCTGTGAAGTTTTCACTTTTCTCTGTTTTATAGTATAACCGTTTGAATTTGACCAATGGACGGAATTAAGTGCGTCGCTTGCGACATGACGAAATCACGTGTACATGTACATATGACTTAAAGGTGGAATGCGCCTAAGATGAAATTATTGGATTCCGTTTACATCTTGTTTTATATAAAAGTCAGCATATTCCTCATGTAATGCGTTTTATACATTTTGATATTTCTGTAACTTTTTTTTCCTCTACGAACCTTCAAACACGACCGTTGGCGTCCATTTTTGATGAACCATAACAATGATTTCACGTCCGTCAAACTGTTTTCGTTGATAGTCCTATTCAGTCAGCAAGTATTAATTTGCTTGTTACTCATCATATTTTCATTCAAAGATGTCTTTGAATGGTATATAATTTAAGGAGACCATTTTTAAGTGTCGTCAGAGTGACAAATATGACGTTGAGTTTTGAGTAAAAAGTTTGCTTAAATGTTGTCTCATGTAAAACCAAAACGATATAATTTGGCAAAAAAGCTAACATTATACTGAAAAGTTTATTTTATGTCGAGTGAAGGAATAAAAATATGGGGCCACCGAATTCATTTTCGCGTAAAATTACATTACGCTACCCCTACCGCTATATATCATAAGATAGCGCAATTGAGGTTTTTTCATTTATCTCCTCTTTTTAAGAAAAAATCTGTTATTTTATTTTTCTTAGTATGGTTAGATTAAATTGCCTTTAAAATTTTGTTACATTGGGCGAAAGTTTTTTAGTGTAGAAATCAGATTTTAATGTATTCAATTAATGAGAATGTGACACAATCGACACCACGTTACCGTTGCACTTGATTACATTACTCTTCCCCTACTACCGATAAAAAATTGCGTAATCCAGTGGATTTTCGTATGTCTCGACCGACAATCAGACCTCAGAAAATAATACTGGTCTATACAGATATAGTCAACCTCGGCACAATACGAAAAAGTAAAATGTAAGTGAAAAATAAGTAATATTCATTTTAACATAACACAGAACCCGGAAAATAATGCTAACCGCCGAAATTATTACTACTTTAGAAAATTGAGAAGCCCTTCTGTAATTATAACATCATGTTCGTATAAACATTATTAATTTATCTAACTTTATTACACATTTTACGTTTAAGACATATTTCGAATGTTTTGAGAATAGTCGGACACCCTGATCTCGAATAAGGTACATCATCTCTGAATAACCGCGGGGAAACAGAATATACCTGTTATACGGAGGCTGTTGTTCTGGAAAGGGTTCATTTATTTAGCAACTTGGCTAGATAGGAACACCATCCTTTGCAAAGAGGCTTTAGCTGTAAAGAAAAGTTATCCTTGTATTTATAGACACATGATAGAAACATATCCGTCCGTTAACATTTTCTGGTTATCGTATCTCCTTGAAAGTACCGGGGAAATTTGACAAAACTTTATCAGAAGGATGTATTTGTACCCTAGTTGTGTCCCCCTGAAAATCTGACTGGTTCAACGATTTTTGATTGAGTTATGGCCCTTTATTATTTTGATTTCTAATATAATTTTATTTCCAGTGGCCCTCCAAGAAGTTAATTGGTTTTTTATTACCTTACCTGTAGAAGGGTCATAAAGTCTGCAGACGCTAATGAGATAATGATTCAAGTTGTTCATTATTTTCCTATTACACATCAGCAGTGAATGGTCTACCCTAGTAAATTGATGATTAATTTGTTTAGTATTCAAATTTCTGGGTTTAATCATTAGTTATAATATAAGTAATTATATGTGAATTCTTTGTTTTCAAAATAAGACAAAAATGCATATTACTCATTAATGATGTCACCTCTCTTGTTTAGGTTATTGGTTTAATTTTTAGATATAATAATACGAAATACGACACTGCCTCAATCGGGAATCGATCAGATTTCAACTCGTCCTTTTAACATTAAAAGAAACCCTGTCTACTAGGGTGTTAACAGACAAATTGTTGAGAAGCACAATGACAGACTTAAGGTGATCACAACAGCTAACATTGTGCTCAGGTGAGCTAAAAATCATACAAACTGAAAAGTTACTAGATTGCAACTCACTGTTAACAAGATTGTAACAGACAAACACACACGTGCAAATCTATTTGCATCACGGCAGGTTAAGAGCTCAGACTAGGGAAACATATTAGCCTTCTTGAGTAGGCTTGAATTTTGTTCTATTTGTGTTAATTGTTATTCTGAAATTACTCGCTCTTAGTACCATGCTTGGTAAAACAAATCCTAATTTCGCTTTTAAATACACATTACAAAGACTTGCACCACACTTTATTTATTGAATAAACTGTCCACATGTTTAAAGCCCCAACTTTTACTGCCCTGGTAGTAAATTTTGTAGGAGGAGCCTATCAAATAGCAACGCTACACTGGGATGTCAATTAACTAAAAATAGTTTGCTTATCAATGATTCACCAACATGCTGTAGCAGACGAAATCAAAATATGAACTTACATTTAAAGGTCATATGTTCTGTTAATCCACATTACCCAGATTTCTTCTTTGAAATTATTGGTTTTTCTTTTTTTAATTGGTACACTGTATGTTCTTTCTGGATTTCTTTTGTAACTAATAATTTTTTCAGAAGTAGAACCTCTGTTTACATTCTCATTCCAGTCTAGCAATGCCAAATTAATCCTCATTTTATATGTACTTTATCCAAATGATATCCTTTTGTCCACATATTGTAACAGTGCATTATTGAATGATTCCACGTAATGTGTATCCATGCAAAATTTGTATTTTTCAGCATTTTTATAGACTTGCAGTCCTTTTAAGAAGTCTGTCAGGATTTTTTCAGCTGTTTCACTTTTGATCAAATATTTGGAACATTCATAATTTTGGTCAGTCTTACACCTCGATGTAAGAAGACAGTTTTCGTGATCGCCCTTATAGTGATCTATCAAATTCAAAAGATTTTTTCTTAAAATATCCGCATTATTTTGACAATTTTTCATTGAATGATACACATGAGTTCTAATAGAAGCACCTTTATCCGAGAGTTCTTCATGCCAAATTTTTCCGTGAGTTGCTTTTTGACCAGATGTTATTTTTTTTGGCAGCTTTTGCAATTGACTTTGTCATGTGCCATGAATCAAGGGCATTTACAGTTGGGCTCCTTTCCTCTTGAATGTACTTATTTATTTGATTATTGTTATCATGTGCGTGAATATTGACAGGGCAATATTGTTCATCCAAATTTTGATAAATTCTTTTAACTCCAATAAGCTCGTGTCTTTGAGAGCATGGGTCATCATCCTTTTTTGACACAGTTTGTATGTCCAAAACTTTGCTTGTTGCCTGTCCTAGGCACACTATATCACTAAATGCTGCATTTTTACGCCAACAATGGCGTGCGTCAGTAAGTATATTTATTCCAGTAATATTTTCGTCATCTGGCAACATAGCAGCTGTTGATGCAATTTCTTGTTGTAATGCGTTTTCCTTAGATTTTTTGGTTTCTTGTGAAATATCTTCTTCATAAGATTTTTGAAATTCTTTCAGGTATTTTTCTCCCATGTCTCCAATATTTGATGCCTCGCAAAATTTGCCAAATTGATTTGGTAATATACCAGATGAAAAGTATCCATGAGCAATCCTGGCATTCACTAGGAATTTGCCATTTTTCATGTGTGGTGATGATGTCCATGAAAATGAATGCTGAGAATCATCACATTCCATATCCATTGACATGACATGCAGAAGCATTGTAGTCCCTCTAACTTGTAAACTTTGAGGACACCTTGACGAGTGTGACTCAACTTGGGAGATTAGCGTCCGTAAAGAAGTCGTACTTCCAACAAACAGCTGATCAGTTTTGGCATCTTCTTTCTGTATTTCTTGGTACATGTACATAGAACCTTCAACATCTGTAGGATTTTGATTTCTATCTCTTTCACTCGGAATGTTTTGGTTTATGAAATAATCAAACACTCGGTGTAATAATTCAAATGTAGACACAACATTTAATTTTCCTTCACCAAGAAATATTTTCAGTTTATCCATTTTGTTCAGTAATTCAATTTTGTCATTTTCCTCCTTGTAGTAATACTCTAGTCTTCCTCGAAGTCTGTTTTTGGCTAATTTCTGCTTTCTGTTAGATTCTTTTCTGGCTTCTTTTGAATGGGATGGAAAGTCCTGTCGTTCTTTTCTGAGATCATCTCGTAGTCTTTTTAATGGTGGCTGCTCATTGATAATATCCATATTTTGTTCATCCATTTTATATCAGTTATGACAAAACTAGAAAAACTGCATTCCTCACAACTTATTAGATTAAAATGAGTGAAACCTAAAATCCAGCATACTCATTTTACATTTCTGACACTGCTGGCACTGGTCCATTAATTGAGATAATGTATCAATCGATGTAGAAATAATAAACTATTAAAGTCTGGAATGTAGAACAATAAGCACCCATTAACAAATGTTGCTGTGGCCAAAATTATCAGAGTTTGATAAAAGTAAACACTACAAGTGTGCATGTTAGTGAGGAAAGGATGGATTCTAATTTTGTTGCAAGTGAGAAAAAAAGATATACAATGGTCATGCCAAATGAACAAATTGAAATCACAGAAGGATTTTTTTAATTTTAATGGATGGGACATACTTATAGAACATGATGATACATACTCTCCTAGTGCTGTTAGAAGCCAGCATGTTGATGAATCTAATAATGCAGATCCAGAACAGATGTCTGTAAATGTATGCACAACTTCGACAGAAAATGACAGTAACTGTGTTTTGCAACAAGAATCAAACGTTTGCCAACCAGCAAATCAAGATAAATCTAACCAAGAGGATAGCCAAAGTGATCAACCCAGGGATGACATTCCATGTGTATTTTGCTTGAATTTTCCATGTGTGACTGCAAGTCCACAGTCATGGCTCGGTAATGGTCTAACAGCTCGTCCCGGGAATAATATCATCAGGAAAAGATTGTACAGAAAGTTTTGGACAATGCTAGATCGGAGAGGTTTATGGAGTAATACTGTTTATTTGGAAAGAAAAAATAGTGCTATGACAGAAGCTCATGTTGAACTGACACAAAGGGAGTTGATGCCAGATTGTGTATTAAACCAGGTTCGGACACTGTATCCAAATCCAAAAGGAGTACCTTACATGGGACATTATTGGTGAACCATTGTATGACAGTAAAACAGTATAATTTTACTCATAAAACTTACATCTGGATTTAAAACTTTATCAAATAAACATTTAATGTAAATACACTGAGAAATAAAATATAATGATCTATTATGATATTTTATCAGTTAAATACCAATTACTTTTCTTCAAAAATACATCACAGCAAAGCTTTACATGTAACTGGTGTTGATTTCATTGATTAATGACCCTCTCTCCTGTTTCAGGATTGTTTATAAACATTACCACGTGGGAACTGTTTACATTCTTTATCTCTCCTGGGTTCATGACCCCATTAGCTCCTCCCGGCAAATTCAAATTTTTGGCAGTTGGTTTAATTTTTTTTTTGAAAGTATACTTCACAATTTTTTGTTTGTAAAAATAATTGCACCATTTGATAAAGCATGTTTCAATGTATGTTTATGCAATTTTTCATTTTAAAATTAACAGTAGTTCATTCAAAATTTTGAAAAAGGGCTCCCTGATGTGAAGCATGTATAATTTACATAGAAACCTGCCCCAGCGCCATCTTCTGGCTTTTATATGGCAGTTGGGGGTTTAAGTTTTATCTATATACACATTTATAATGACCACAGATCACATAATTTGTTTTATCCATACATGAAATAAAGCTGAACTGTGAATATCAACTTTTTCTAACAGTACTGGATGCTTTTGTCAGGCTTGAAATAAGTATTATCAAAATAAAGAAATTGTGACTTGCTTTAATCTGTATTCTAAAATTGACAATTTCTTTTGCAACAAAAACAATTAAAAAAATTAGAGTTGTCACAGAAGTGACGAATTATACTCGCACAATATGGCCTTATCACAGAACTAAGCCAGTGTCAAAGCAGCACTTTCTTGAGCTCTGACCTACTGACCTCAAATTCAATACAGATCATCTGCTGGTCCAGATCAATCTCAATATGAAGTTACATGATCCTCCGCCAGTAGTATTGTAAAATAAGGCTATTAAAACAGTTTGACCCCATTTTGACCTTAACATTTGATTAAAACTAACCAATGCTGACCAATTCAAAAAAACATTCGGTTTTATGGTAAGGTCCACTCACACAATTAAAAAAAAACCACAGGTTTTGAACCAAGTGAAAAAAATGAAAAGTTTTAAATACATATAATATAAATGAGTCAAAAACAAATATATTGTGTAAACGAAAGGAAATTTACTGATAGTATAAATCTTCAATATGTTACAACAAAAAATGGTAGACTTATGTTAAGAGCTCAGTGTGCATCCTGCGGTAATATAAAAACATAGTTTGTGAAACGTTATGGGGGAGCAGCGAAGCTCGCCGGAGGCTTTGCCGGAGGAGCAATTGATATTCATAAAGCATTGTTACCTTTATTACCAAAGAAAGGTTTAACGCTTCCAGGATATAACTATTGCGGGCCAGGAAATCATTTGGATATTGGACCTCCTGTTAATGAACTAGACGCAGTATGTATTGACCATGACTTTTGCTACGACAGTGATGTAAAAAAGGTATATGTGGCAAGAAAATGCTTTCCAACTTAAATAGCACTCAATCACAAACATTTGGAGAAAACATTGCAAAACATTTAGTTGTAAAACCAGCAATTAAAACGAAACACAAACTTGGGCTCGGACGTAAGTCCCCGGGAGCTGGAGGCTCACTTGGAAAAACAAATTAAAAAAACGGGAAAAGGGGGTAGAGTATTTACTTGAACGTAAGTCCTTGGGAGCTAAAAGCTCACTCAAAAAGACCCCCGAAATAACGTGGAGTGATGAATTAGCAGAAGAATTACATAAACCAATTAAACGAAAATTTATGAAACGAAGAGTGATAGTTAGTGATATTGATGATAATTGGTTTGCTGATTTAGTTGATATGCAATCTTTTTCAAAATATAATAAAGGTGTGAAGTACTTGTTTACCGTTATTGACGTGTTTAGCAAATATGCTTGGGTTATTCCATTAAAGAACAAAACTGGAGAATATGTTACTGAAGCATTTGAAAAAAAAGTTTTAGAAGGTAGAACACCTACAAACTTATGGATAGATGAAGGAAATGAATTTTATAATAAAAAGTTTGAATCATTTTTGAATAAAAATAAGATTAACATGTATCATACATGTAATGAAGGAAAAGCTGTAGTAATCGAAAGATTTAATAGAAGTTTAAAAAGAATAATGTGGAAATATTTTACAGCAAATAATACTTATACTTATAATTTACAAGAAATGGTTGATAAATATAACAAAACAAAACATTCTAGTATACAAATGACACCGACTGAAGCCAGTAAAAACTTAAATAAAGGTACTGTTTACTTTAATTTATATGGTAAGTTAAAGATACCAAGGAGTAAACCAAAATTTAAAATTGGTGATCGAGTTCGCTTAATATGTAAACTTAAACGACATTTTGAAAAAAGGATATACACCAAACTGGACAGAGGAAATATTTATAATTTATGGAATTAATAACACAAATCCAAGAACATGCACTATAAAAGATTTGAAAAATGAAATAATTCAGGGTTCATTTTATGAGCAAGAACTTTTACCTACTACACAAGAGGTTTTTAGAATAGAAAAAGTTATTAGATGAGTCTGTAAGAAAAAACAAGCTTTAGTAAAGTGGAAAGGTTATAATGAAAAATGTAATAGTTGGATACAATTTAGTGAACTGGAAGAAATTTAAATTTAAAAACAAATATTATATAAATGAGTAATAAAAATCTAATTTCTAATGGAATAGAAACAATAGATCAATTATTCACTTGACTAAACTTACTGCTGCTTACAGAAAAAGTTATAAATTTTGTGGAAGAGTAAAAACAGGATTACAAATTGCAGCAGGTATTTTTGGTTGCTCAGCTGCATTAGCACTTGTTCCTGTTATTCCTTTATTTGTAGCAGTTGCTGGCGCCGTTCCATCAGTAATTACTATAATTTTTATTAATAGACTAAAAGTTGAAAACAAAATAGGTATTTTAAAATTACATCATCACAAAATAAAACAACTAATAACAAAAACACGAATTGGAAAAGTAAATAAAAAAGATTCAAATAAAGTTGTTCAAGATATATTTACAATACTGTTAGAAATGCAGAAAGAAAAAAACTATTCAATGCCTCTTGAAACGTATATTTAGGAATTTAAACTTTACGGATACAGAAATAAAAAAGAAGAAGAGTTGTATTAAATTTAGATTGCTGATTTTTAATTGCGTTTTTTAAAGATTTTTGTGTATAAGTATATGATATAAATGGTTAATAGAAAGGTAGAATGATTATGCCAAATTTATCTAGCACTTTAGGAGAAATAATGAATGAAGATAAAAATTCGTATAAAAAGTACTAAAAAGAAGAAACGTTAATAAATCAAAACTTGATCGAATAGTTAGTGATGATTTGTTTGTTTGTTTTGGGTTTTACGCCGTTTTTCAACAGTATTTCAGTTATGTAACGGCGGGCAGTTAACCTAACCAGTGCTTCTGGATTCTGTAACAGTACAAACCTGTTCTCCGCAAGTAACTGCCAACTTCCCCACATGAATCAGAGGTGGAGGACTAATGATTTCAGACACAATGTCGTTTATCAAATAGTCACGGAGAACACACGCCCGGCACGAGGATCGAACTCGCGACCCCGCGATCCGTAGACCGACGCTCTACCTACTGAGCTAAGTGGGCGGGTTTAGTTAGTGATGAATATAAAGAAGTTAAAAAAATTAATGTAATTCCTAACAATATGGAAAGATACATGGCATTTATGGTAAGTGATTTGATTTTTATAGATAGTTTTCAATTTATGTCTCAATCATTAAATAACTTAGTAAAAACTATTCCAGAATTTAAGTACACATCTCAAGAATTTAGTAAAAGTAAACTTGAATTATTAAAAACAGAAGGTATTTATCCATATGATTACATGGATTCATTTGCAAAAATTCAGAGAAACAAAATTACCTCCTAAAAAGAGCTTTATTCAATTTTAAACGAAACGCATATATCTGATAACGAATATGAACATCTAAAAATGTTTGGAATAAATTTAAGATTAAAACAATGGGAGAATACTATGATCTATATTTAAAAACTGACGTATTACTTTTAGCTGATGTTTTTGAAATTTTTTAGAAAACTATGTTTAGAATATTATAAACTTGACCCTTGTCATTACTTTAGTAGTCCTGGGTTAGCTTGGGATGCAATGTTAAAAATGACTGGAATAAATCTGGAATTAATAACTGATATTGATGTGTATCTTTTTTTATTGTAAAGGGACTGAGAGGAGGAATAAGTTATATAGCTAATCGTTACAGCAATAAATATATGAAAGATTATGATCCTGAATTAGAATCTAAATACATTATGTACCTCGACGCCAATAATCTTTACGGTTGGGCCACGTGCCGACCTTTGCCCTCTGGAAATTTTAAATGGGTCACTGGAAAACAATATAAGAAATTAATTGCAAAAGGTAAAACTAACTCTATAATTGAATGTGATCTTGAATATCCAAAAGAATTATATACTCTTCACAATGATTATCCCATAGCCCCTGAAAAGATACTTATTTAAGACCAATGGCTTTCAAATCATAGTAAAAATATTAAAAAAGAATTTGAAATAAGAAAAAGTAATGAAAGAATATTAGTTCCAACTTTAATGAAAAAACAAAACTATGTTGTTCATTTTAAAAATATTGAACTATATGCACAGTTAGGATTAAAAGTAACAAAAATACATAGAATATTAACTTTTGATGAAAGTCCTTGGTTAAAAATGTATATTGATTTTAATAATCAAAGAAGATCTAAAGCAAAGAATTATTTTGAAAAAAGACTATTTTAAACTCATGAACAACTCTGTATTCGGTAAGACGATGGAGAATGTTCGCAAAAGAATCAATATTAAATTAACACATAATGAAAATCTTTTATTAAAATATATAGGAAAACCTTCATTTGTTAGTTCAACAATAAAAATTTGTTTGGTAATCATAAAGTAAAAGAAAATTTATTATTAAATAGACCTTGTTATGTTGGAATGTGTATTCTTGATTGAACAAAATATTTAATGTATAATATTCATTATAATTACATTAAGGAAAAGTTCAGCAAAGCTTTTATTCACTGACGCTGATTCTCTGTGTTATGAAATAAGTACTGAAATGCATATAAGGATTTTTATAAGGACAAAAATATATTTGATAACAGTGATTATGATATTAATTCAAAGTTTTATTTTGATTATAACAAAAACTTAATTGGAAAATTCAAAGATAAAGCTGCCGGAATTCCCATTGTTGTAAAGAAAACAAAAGTTCATGAAAATTACAAAGATACTTCGCTTAATTCAACCCAAACTAACCATGCTTTTAAAGTTATTCGTTCTGATAAGCACAATCTTTCCAGTTATGTTATCAATAAAACATCTCTATCATGTTACGACGATAAAATATATATTAAACCTACCGGTAATGGTATTAATACATCAGCTTACGGTTATATAGAACCATAAATTGTTAATTGAATATTCTTAACGTTTAATCCATCTATATAAATTACTGAATTCATTTTAAATTGATTAGCATAATTAATGGAAATAAATTCATTTTTTTTTCTGTTAGTTTTTGCATTGTAACTTTAAAGAATTTTATTTTCTTTGTTTTTTAATTTCAATTTAACTTCTCATTTGATTTGGTGCGCATGCGCGGAAAAATGGCGGTGCTTTTATTTTTCTAGACATTGTAGAGTACTAAATATTAAATAAAACATATAACAAAAGGATTTTATCAATAGTGAACTGTGTCAAGAATATGGATTATTAGGTGTGTTATTGCGAGATTTATTTGCTGGTATAATCTTAGTTATTAGTGGGTAGAAAACGGAAAGATATTACCCCCAACGAAAAGGACACTGAGGCTAAGAGACAGACAAAGGGCCAAATGGCGACTAATACAACTAAATAAAATAGTGGTTTGTCTCTGAATATGTCAACGCCCTTATCTGCACATTGTAACCAGGGTAATCAGTCTTTCATATCACCCCCAGTGTACCCATATCCACCAACATACATGAATATGAACTCTGGTTCGCCAATACAGTTCCAGCCCAGTCAACCGAACCAACAGAATGATATTTTGCAGTGTATTTTACAAAGGTTAGACAATGTTGACCAGAAATTAAGTCAATTGAATTCGATACAAAAATCTGTTGTTGACATAACATCACGTTTGAATAGTATGGAGCTGAAAATGAGCGATATAGAAAAAAGCCAAAAATTCATTAGTGAACAGTATGACACACTTTCGAATTGCACAGATGCCAATAAGAAAAATATAGGTCAAGTACAAAATGATGTTAAAATATTAAAGCAAGAAAACAGTGAACTGAGATCAGAAAATCAAAACATAAAAGAGTCAATTATCGATCTCAAGTGCCGCTCCATGCGTGATAATTTGATGTTTTTTGGAATACCCGAAGGCAAATCACAGGTAAAACCGTTGTCTCCAGGTGAGGGTCAAAATATAACGCATTCGAGGGGCAATGACGGGGATCAGAATCTAGGACGTCCAAGCATAAACAAAACCCAACGGCTCTGCAAGAATGACTTTGTCCGGAGCATATCTTTTTCATGCATTGAGGGATTTTGATGTAGTTTGGCACAATTGTTCACCATCATGAGATGGAGTGTCATGCGCAAGAACCAGGTCCCTAGGTCTAAGGTCAAGGTCACACTTAGAGGTCAAAGGATACAAGAATGAAAACTTTGTCCGGAGAATTTCTTCTTCATGCATAGAGGGATTTTGATATAACTTGGCACAAATGTTCACCACCACGAGACGGAGTGTATTGCGCAAGAACCAGGTCCCTAGGTCTAAGGTCAAGGTCACAATTAGAGGCCAAATGTCAGATACAAAAATGACTGTCCGAAGCATTTCTTCTTTATGCATGGAGGGATTTTGATGTAACTTGGCACAATTGTACACCATCATGAGACGAAGTGTCATGCGCAGGTCCCTTCTTTAGAATTACTTCCCTTTGTTGTTACTATAAATAGCATATTTTGCAACTTTTTCATTACTAGTCGTAAGGAAAAAATCGAGACCACTTTTCTGTAGTACAACATTTATATTACATCCAATGTTGAGGTGTGTTTTGACCTATCTCTACAGGGTAAGGATTTTTGTGTGGACTTAAATATTTTTTTGGTATTTTTTTGTTTTTGTATTTTTTTTTCAGTCCGTGAAGATAGTATCCTTGATGGTACTGCCGAAATGGTGTCAGGTCAGCCGATCGAGCCGTCGGAAATGCCAGACATTACACCAGGATTCAATACTGAAAACTGTGAAGCCAAAGTAATAGATTTCTGTGTTAAGGTCTTGAAAATTCCGGAGGCAAGTAGTAAAGTAGATATTGACAGGGCTCAAAGAATCGGAAGTTTTATTCCGGGCAAGATTCGACCGGTCGTTGTAAAATTCAAAGACACGGAATCAAAGTTATTGGTAAAAAATGCACTAAAACTGACAAATCTTAAATATAGCAATTATAATGTTTCTGAACAATCTCCCACTGAGGTGAAGGAGAGAAGAAAAGCCCTTATCCCAGAACTTATCAAGGCACGGAATTCAGGAAAAAGGGATGTATTAGTGCGAGATAAACTCTTCATTGACAATAAACTATTTAATCCAGAATCTCGTGCGGATAATGATTACTAGGACAGTAGAGAAAGGTATGACTTATCCATTATATCATGGAATGTGGAAGGCTTAGATAGTTGTATTCGTGATGAAGACTTTATCAGTTTTGTAGTAAATTTTGATATTCTCTGTTTTTATGAATCTTGGCAAAAAAGCAAAGATCTGTACGAATTAGACGGATATGAGTGTATTACAGTTCCTAGACCAGAAAGTTTAACATCAAACACAAAAAGGGGTTACGGTGGGGTTTGTATTTTCTATAAAATCCACTTAAAAGAGGGTATTACAGTATCTGAAATAGATGCTAGCGGTGTTATATGGATCAAACTTTGTAAATCATTTTTATACGCCCGTTTAAAAAAACGGGACGTATTATGGGAACACCCCTGGCGGACGGGCGGTTGGGCGGGCGGATGGGCGGGCGCGTCCACAGACTTTGTCCGGAGCATATCTTCTTCATGCATGGAGGGATTTTGATGAAACTTGGCACAGTTGTTCACCATTATGAGACGGAGTATCTTGCGCAAGAACAAGGTCCCTAGGTCTAAGGTCAAGGTCACACTTGGAGATCAAAAGTCAAATTCAAGAATGACTTTGTCCGGAGCATATCTTCTTCATGCATTGAGGGATTTTGATGTAGTTTGGCACAATTGTTCACCATCACGAGATGGAGTGTCATGCGCAAGAACCAGGTCCCTAGGTCTAAGGTCAAGGTCACACTTAGATGTCAAAGGATACAAGAATGAAAACTTTGTCCCGAGAATTTCTTCTTCATGCATGGAGGGATTTTGATATAACTTGGCACAAATGTTCACCACCACGAGACGGGGTGCATTGTGCAAGAACCAGGTCCCTAGGTCTAAGGTCAAGGTCACACTTAGAGGCCAAATGTCAGATACAAGAATGACTGTCCGAAGCATTTCTTCTTCATGCATGGAGGGATTTTGATGTAACTTGGCACAATTGTACACCATCATGAGACGAAGTGTCATGCGCAGGTCCCTTCTTTAGAATTACTTCCCTTTGTTGTTACTATAAATAGCATATTTTGCAACTTTTTCATTACTAGTCGTAGGGAAAAATCGAGACCACTTTTCTGTAGTACAACATTCATATTACATCCAGTGGTGAGGTGTGTTTTGACCTATCTCTACAGGGTAAGGATTTTTGTGTGGACTTAAATATTTTTTTGGTATTTTTTTTGTTTTTGTACTTTTTTTAATTTTATTTAAGATTAACTTCCCTTAGTTGTTACTATAAATAACCTATACTGTAACTTTTTTTATAATTGACCGTAGGAAAAAACCAAGATCACTTTTCTGTGGTACAACATAGATGTTACTTTCAAATTTTAGGTGTATTTTGAGGTATCTCTACTTGGTAAGGAGTTTTTTTGTGGACATAGAAAAACAAAAGAATTGCAATAATTACTAAACAACCACAAAGTTAAGATTCTATTTGCAAACACAGCTGCTATTTGCTAATTTGCTGCGACGGGCGTATATTGTGACATTCTTGCACTCTTGTTCAAATTGGAAAACGGTGTTTACTTATGTAGTTTATACATACCTCCCAGTAATTCTGTATATTTCACTATGCATGAAGAAGGTTTTTTGGAACTGTTAGAAAGAGGTGTACGTAAGTACTCCCAGCTAGGAAAAATAGCCGTGATAGGCGTTGTAAATGCTAGATGTGGCAATAAGTCTGACTTTGTTCAAAGAAGTTCACATAATGATAAATTTATTCCAGTAATTGATAAAAACTGTGACAGTGATGGTATTAGTTTTGATAATATCCTTAATAGATTCTCTATGGACCCGATAGTTAATACATCAGGTAAAAGAATGTTGGAACTATGTAAAAGTAGTAATCTGTATATAATAAACGGCAGAATAGGTGATGATGCTGGAATAGGTAGTTTCACTTATTTTTCGGCCAACGGTAATAGCGTAATTGATTACACATTATGCTCGGAGGATTTATTACCCTTTGTTAGTAATTTTACGGTATTCTGTTTCACCACATTGTCCTATTCAAGTTAATCTAAATGTTAACAGTTGTACATCGCGTAAAACTAGTATTAGTAGAAATATATGTGACAAAATTATATGGGATAGTGGAAAAGTTGATTGCTATAGAAATGTTATTTCCTCTGAACTTTTGAACATTGATAGAATTGTAAGTAATATTGTATCGAGGGAAACAAATATTGATGCTGGAATAAGTGAGATAACAAGTATTTTGTATGATAAAAGTGCAAGCATTTTTGATAAATCTTCCCCTGATAAAATACAAAGAAGTAATCGATTATATAAGAGCCCGTGGTTCAATAAAGAATGTGAATTAGCTAGGCAAGAATTAAGTGCAGCTAATAAATCTTTTAGAAAAGAGAAATCTTCGGAAAATATTGAGTTGTTAAAATCTAAACGCCGTAGGTACAAAATGATTAAAAGGAAAGCACGTACTAAATATAATGGGAAACAGAGAAAAAACCTTCAGAAATTAGCTAAGCATCAACCGCAAAAATTTTGGAAAGCAATAAGTAAAATAAAAAATCTAAAGTTGGAAATACATGTATTACAAAATCACAATTTTTTGAGCATTTTAAAACTTTATTTGAGGAAAATGGTGTTTTTATTAATGATGAAGTTGAGGCTGAATTATTCCAGGAAAACTTAGATGAAAATATGATTAATGAGTTAGATACAGAAATTAGTAATTCTGAGGTTGATAGAGCAATATCGTCACTAAAAAGTGGTAAAAGTGGAGGGGTAGACATGTTAGTTAGTGAAATATTTTTAGAATGTAAAGATATTCTCACTCCCAGCCTTTGCAAATTGTTTATTTTCATGTTTTTAAATAGTGTATACCCTGACATATGGACTAAAGGTATTATAGTTCCTGTACCAAAAAAAGGGAAATCCTGATGACGTTAACAACTACAGAGGTATAACTCTTACTAGTATTTTTTTCTAAAATATTTTCTACAATATTGGATATTCGGCTGCGCAAGTGGGCGGAGAGTAACAATTTGTTATCAGAATACCAGTATGGGTTTCGTAAAAGCAAAAGCACTATAGATTGTATATTTGCTTTAAGCCCAATCATACTAGTAAACAAAATCATAAACAAATAGAATAAGAAGCTGTATTGTGCTTTTATAGATTTTCGTAAAGCTTTCGATTTTGTGTACAGAAATGGTATATGGTTAAAACTGATTTAATATGGAGCTTCTTCTAGAATTGTTAAAATGTTAAAAGTTATGTACGAAAATGTTAAATCATGTGTAAGGGTGAATGGTGCAATAACGGAGTGTTTTGAATGTAACACTGGTGTTAAACAGGGAGAACCATTGTCTTCTCTGTTATTTATCTTTTTTACCAATGTCATGTACGATTATCTATATGATGAAAATGTTGAAGTTTTTTCTTTGGAAGAGATAAAAATATTTCTGCTATTGTTTGCTGACGACACAGTTCTTTTTTCGTATGCTAAAAACGGTTTGCAGAGATTACTAGATAAATCATATATGTATTGCCAAAAATGGGGAATTACTGTTAACCCTGAAAAATCAGTTATTATGATATGTAAAAAGGGTAACAGAAAAGAAAATGATGTATTTATGTATAATAACCAGAATCTTAAAATTGTCGATAAATGTACTTATTTAGGTGTAACAATTTCATCTAATGATAGCTTCTTTCAAGCTCAAAAATCATTGTCAGAGCAAGCTATGAAGGCTCTATACTCTCTAAACTCTCTCTCCGATAATGTACCTCTGGATTTATCTGAAAAAATTACAATTGTTTAATTCTATGATCATGCCTATTCTTAACTATGGATCTGAAGTCTGGGGTCTTCATAATTCACCAGATATTGAACGTGTTCACAAAAAGTTTTTAAAACAACAACTAGGTGTAAGACAACAAACATCAAATGCTGCTGTATATGGTGAATTTGGAAGAGTACCTTTATTGGTGTTACGTAAAGTACGCATAATCATGTACTGGTATCGAATTGTTAAGCAACCAGACTCATTGTTATATAATTTGTTGATGATGAAAGACAGAAATAATCATTTTGTTAATAAATGGTCTATTGATGTACACTATCTATTGCAAACATTAGGGTTTCCAAATGTTTTCGATAAACCAAATGAAATTGATCTTAATATTTGATTCAACGTATCTACGATCAATACTATCAAGGATGGTTTTCAGAAATTGAAAATTCAACAAAACTAGATACTTATAATATGATTAAAGACAATTCTGAAGTCGAAAAATACCTTAATTGTGTTAAAAATTCAAATTACACAATAGCTCTCTCGCGATTCAGGTGCTCTGCGCAGAGGCCTATTCAGAAATATTGATAGAGATCAAAGAATGTGTTCAAAATTTAATATGAATGCAATTGAAACAGAATACCATTTTTTACTTGTTTGTCCCTACTACAGAGAACTAAGACAGGAGAACCTACCAAAATATTACTGCTCTTGGCCTAATTTACACAAATTAAGAAGTCTAATGAGAAACAGTCAGCATTTAAGGTTATAAATAGTTTAGCTAAGTATATATATCTAGCAAATATATTTCGTGAAAAAAGAGGGCCAAGATGGCCCTAGGTCGCTCACCTGAGAAACACACCATAACACAACATATTAAACAGTGTAAACATGTTTGACCTAGTGATTGCATAGAAAAAAATATCCTGATCAATTATCATTAAAATTGGAGCAAAAATCTTGAGTATAAGTAAGTATTTTCTTTGATTTGACCTAGTGACCTAGTTTTTGACCCCAGATGACCCATATTCGAACTTGACCTAGATTTTATCAAGGCTATCATTCTGACCAAATTATGAAGACCAATTGAAAAATACAGCCTCTATCGCATACACAAGGTTTTTCTTTGATTTGACCTAGTGACCTACTTTTTGACCCAAGCTGACCCATATTCAAACTTGACCTAGATTTCATCAAGGCAACCATTCTGACTTAATTTCAGGAAGATCAACTGAAAAATATAGTCTCTACCGCATACACAAAGTTTTTCTTTCATTTGACCTAGTGACCTAATTTTTCTTCCCAGAAGACCCATATTCAAATTTGACCTGAATTTTATCAATGCAATCATTCTGACCAAATTTCATGAAGATCAATTGAAAAATACAGCCTCTATCGCATACACAAGGTTTTTCTTTGATTTGACCTAGTGACCTACTTTTGATCCAAGATGATCCATTTTCAAATTCGGCCTTGATTTCATTAAGGTTAACGTTTTGACTTAATTTCAGGAAAATCAATTGAAAAATACAGCCTCTATCGCATATACAAACTTTTCCTTTGATTTGACCTAGTGACCTAGTTTTTGACCCCAAATAACACATATTCTAACCTGACCTAGACTTTATTAAGGCATTCACTCTGACCAAAATTCAGGAAGATTAATTGAAAAATACAACCTCCATTGCATACAAAAGGTTTTTCTTTGATTTGACCTAGTGACCTAGTTTTTAACTCCAGATGATCCATATTCAAATTTGACCTAGATTTCATCAAGGTTATCTTTCTAACCACAATTTATGAAGATTAATTGAAAAATACAGCCTCTATCGCATACACAAGGTTTTTCTTTGATTTTACCTAGTGACCTAGTTTTTGACTCCAGATAACCCATTTTCGAACTTGGCCTAGACTTCATCAATGTAATCATTCTGACTAAAATTTGTGAAGATTAATTAAAAAGTACAGCCTCTATCGCATACACAAGATTTTTCTTTGATTTGACCTAGTGACCTAGTTTTTGACCCCAGATGACCCATTTTCGAACTCGGCCTAGATTTCATCAAGGTAATCATTCTGACCAAAATTCATGGAGATCAGTTAAAAAATAAAGCCTCTATCGCATACACAAGCTAAATGTTGACGGACGACAGACAGACGACAGACGGACGACAGACAGACGACAGACGACGGACGCCGGACATCGAGCGATCAGAAAAACTCACCTGAGCAGTGCTCAGGTGAGCTAAAAACAAATAGTTAATTTTTATGTCACATTTTAAGCATTTTACTACATAAAATTAGCACAATTCTTTATAATACGTTCTTTTTTGTAGTATAGTAAATATATGTTTAATATTAAATACATTGATTAGTTATAATACAATACTGTTGTATTTGTACAGATTAATTATTATACTTTCTTTATTGTACTTTTCTCATGTACAAATTATACCGCCATTTTAGTTTGTGGCGATGGACATTGTATAATGTTTATGCTTTAATAAATAGATCTTGAATCTTGAAATCTTTATCTAATTGAATTGCATCTATAAGAATAATTAAAATGCAAGTTTGTTTGATTGTTACATTATTACCATTTTGAACTAAACCAGGACTAGCATTACTAACTTTCCATTGAAATAATCCAGCAACATCTTCTGTTGCAGATGTTAAAAACAAAGGAGTTTTTCTTATTACTTGCCTCTCTATTTTACTTACTTTTTCATTGATATTATTGAATATCCCTATTATATAAAAAAACACAGTAATTAATTAACTAGATAGAATCTAACATAACTTCCTGGTTCTATAGTAAATTGACCTTCCCCAAGTCCCAGATAAATATTAAACATCATTCCCTTTTTTTAAAATGAATTTCAATTTTTTTCTTAAAAACCATTGTTGTATTTTTATGCCCCCCTTCGAAGACCCTGAATAGTAAAACGGTTTCCGGATGATAACTCAAGAACTCTTGGGCCTAGGGTCATGAAAGTTGATAGGGAGGTTGGTTAAGACCAGCAGATGACCCCTGTTGATTTTGAGTTCAGTAGGTTAACGGTCAAGGTAACAGTGACCCTGAACAGTAAAACGGTTGGTCATGACCAGCAGATGATCCCTATTGATTTTGAGGTCAGTATGTCAAAGGTCAAGGTCATACTCACCAGGAACAGTTAAACGGTTTCTGACCTTCTTGTCCAAAACCGTAGGGCCTAGGGCTTTGATATTTGGTATGTAGCAAAATCTAGTGGGCCTCTACCAAGATTGTTCAGAATATTTCTCTGAGGTTAAATATGGCCCCACCCCGGGGGTCACATTGTTTATATAGACTTATATAGGAAAACAATTTGAAAAGCCTCTTGTCCGAAACCACAGGGCCTAGGGCTTTGATATTTTGTATATGACATCATCTAGTGGTCCTCTATTAAGACTGTTCAAATTATTCCCCTAGGGTTAAATATGGCTCCGCCCTGGAGGTCACATGGTTTACAAAGACTTATATAGGGAAAACCTTTGAAAATCTTCTTGTCCAAACCATAAAGACTATGGCTTTGATATTTTGTAATGTAGCATCATTTAGTGGTTCTCTACCAAGTTTGTTCAAATTATCCCTCTAGAGTCAAATATGGCCCCGTCAAATATGGTCATGTGGTTCATATAGACCTATATAGGGAAAAACTTAGAATCTTCATGTCCATAACTTACATCATTCAAATTTGGACCACATGTATAGTTTTGAGTGGCAAATTTAACCTTGACATGGGTTGACCTTGATTTTGACCTAGTGACCTACTTTCACATTTCTGTAGCTACAGCCTTCAAATTTGGACCACATGCATAGGTTTGTGTACCGAAAAAACTTTGACCTTGGTATTGACCTAGTGACCTACTTCCACATTTTTGAAGGTACAGGCTTCAAATTTTGAACACAAGCATAGTTTTGCGTACTGAAATGAACTTTGATATTGAAATTGACCTAATGACCTACTTTCACAGTTCTGAAGGTACAGGCTTCAAATCTGGACCACTTGCATAGTTTTGTGTTCCGAAATAAAATTTGACCTTGATTTTGACCTAGTAACCTACTTTCACATTTCTCAAGCTACAGCCTTCAAATTTGAACCACGTGCATAGATTTGTGTACCGAAATGAACTTTGATCTTTAGATTGACCTAGTGACCTACTTTCACATTTCTGAAGCTAGAGGTTTCAAATTTGGATCACATGCATATTTTTGTGTTCTGAATTGAAATTTGACATTGATTTTTATCTATTACCTACTTTCACATTTCTCAAGCTACATCCTCCAAATTTGAAGCACATCTACTGAAATGAACTTTGACCTTGAAATTGATCAAGTGACCTGCTTTCACATTTCTAAAGCCACAGCTTTTAAATTTGGACCACATACACATTGTTTTTTATCGAAATGAAATTTGACCTTGATTTTGACCTTGACCTAGTCTTGAAATTTGAAACATTCAAAAATGGCTCAGTGGATGGCACCAAGATCACTCTGTAATCACTTGTTAGGTTAATAGGTTAAAGGTCAAGGTCATATTAAACCAGAATGGTAGAACTTTTGTTTACAGTGAGCAAATAATTTCTGTTTCTGTGCAATTACTAAATGCATCAAGGGGGGCATTTCGTGTTCGACGAGCTCTTGTTAAGCTCAGGTGTTATAATCTCAAGTCCGTTTGTGCGATCATCCCACGAGAAAAAAGGGAAATTAAAACTTTCACTAGAGTATTCAATGATAATATTCATTTCGATTACGTAATCCCCATCTTGTTGGACTTGAAATACACTCTCTTCCGTTCCATAGGGATTGACATATTTTTGATTTGTTTTAATAAAACTTTTATAATCTGTAATCTTATTAGCTGGTATTCCAAATAATGCATAAAAATCTCCGGTATTTGTCTCTTTTGTGATAGCTGTTTATCTTCAATATTATATATTTTTACAAGAAAATGTTTCTTTGCATGTAGTTGTCTGCTATTGTAATGTTTAAAAAGAAACACTTCACGTCTTACTTTTTTTTAGTTCTTCTTTTATTGCTTTATATTAAATTCATGTTCAAGAATTACTTCTGCTTAATCACCAACTCGTTTTGTTGTAGCAACTTCAGACGCAGATAAATTGTCAACAGTATTTTTTGTTCTAGCTAGTCGTGTTTCTTGTTTTAAGAAAACATATTTTACTTTTGTAATTTCTTCTGCATTAGTGGTAATTGCTTCAGCATTAGTGGAAACTGCTTTAGCATTAGCAGTAATTGATTCTCCTTGTTTAACTGATTTTTCAACTACAAAGTCCAGTTCATTTTTATTTCTTTCAATTTTAACATTAAGCTGCGCTATATCTTTTTGTAATAAACCTGTAAGTGTATTTAAGTCTGCGTACTTTAAATTGTGATGTGTGTCAACATTACTAGTCAAGGGGCCTCCGTTGCCGAGTGGTTAAGGTCGCTGACTTCAAATCACTTGCCCCTCATCGATGTGGGTTCGAGCCCCACTCGGGGCTTTGAATTCTTCATGTGAGGAAGCCATCCAGCTGGCTTACGGAAAGTCGGTGGTTCTACCCAGGTGCCCGCTCGTGATAAAATAATGCACGGAGGGGCACCTGGGGTCTTCCTCCACCATTAAAGCTGGAAAGTCGCCATATGACCTATTATGTGTCGGTGCGATGTTAAATCCAACCAAAAAAAAAATACTAGTCAAGATCCGAAGTTGTTTCTTAAAATTTTCTGTTTTAGAATTAAGCTCTTTTTCAAGGTTATCAAATGCTGTGTCATGATCATCACCTCTTTGTAAAGCTGCCTTTTCAAGTTCAGATTTATATTCTGCAAGTTTATTTGAAAATGTGTCTAACAAATCCTGAATCTTTTTTACCATTTCAGTATTTAGTTTATTTATTTCTGTTCTGTTTTCTAACTGATACATATTTTTTAACTTTTTTTTCAGCTTCATTAATCTTGTCTTTTAGTTCTTTCTGTTTAATCATACTATCTTTTAATTCTTGAACTTGATTGTATAACATTTCAAAATTGGTTCTAAATACTTCTTTCATCTGAAATTCTGTCGAATTAGATTTCTCTTCAAGTTCTATAATAGAATCAATCATAGCTTTCATTTCAGTTTATCTTGTAATTGAACTATTGATAATAATTTGTTTTTAAAATCTTTTTTTTTTAATTCTCCAATATTCTTTACTTCTGTTTCTAGTGTCTTTTAATACTTTTATTATCTTCAAGATTATAGTCTTCTATTACACTTTGATTTTTTTTAAACACAAACCGTTTTGGAACTGCATCATTGGGTTTATCTGGATTTTCTAGATTGATTATTTCATTACGTCCCATATCTAATGCTCTGTTCATTGTGTTATCAAGTTCCTTATTTTTGTGAAGATATGAGTCCATGTCCTTTTTAAGCTTTTTGAATTGTATTCTTGTGGCATAATCGCTTAAATCAATATCAAATTTAACTTTACTTATACTGCCGGGTTCACTTATTTGTTTTACATCATTAAAAACTCCCATTTTATATAATTATTATATAATTACCGTAAAGTTTTTTCCTAGAAACTTCCTTTTATCAACATATAAGAAATCATATTTTTGTTTTGTTGCATTATTAAAAGAATCACGATTTATATTGTGTTCATTACAAATTATATCATTTTCCTTTTTACCTGGACTTTCAAATAAAATATAGTGTGAACAGTTAATACGGATGTCTTTTGGTGTTTTATAGTAAGACTGACTTAAGTTAATAACAGTTTTTATGGCGTCCTTGAATAAAATATTTTGTTATTTCATTTTGAGCCTTTTTTTCACATATAAAATCATCAAATATTACTACTTTTTGTTTTTCTGATTCAAGATCATTAACATCAGTTATCTCGTTATTAGAATATTCAAGTATTTCATTTGGATTTATTTTATTTTTTCTGCAATTGTATTTAAGAGATTAATTAAATCCTAATATTTAGATTGTTCTAGGTTTCTAGCATATAGGTATAATTTATCATAATATGTAAGAGGTTTTCGAAGCATATGCATTAATGTATTTGTTTTTCCTGATCCAGAAGATGAACATATTTACATTCTAAAACATGAAGAATCCGGCATAAAAGGATAAAATTGCTTAAGGTTATTAGATTTATCACTTTTTGTATCATAATTAGGAATTTCCATTATATAATAATATTACATTATTTTTACATTACCTTATATTATCTTACATTATCTTACATTATTATATAAATGCAATCAAAACTTAATGAAATAAGAATAATAAAAATCTTAGTCAGACAAAAGTTAAGAGCTAAGAGAGATGAAATAATGAGAGAAAAAAATCAGAAAAGCTACTGGTCGAGAAATGTATAGTGAAATTTATAAACCAATTACAGAAGGAATAGAAAGTCAAAAAGAAAAAATATCAAGTCAGTTAAAAGCATTACCTGGAATTAAAGAACAATTAGAGTCGCTCAGTGATGAAATAAAAGATATACAAACATATCAAGGTTTACCAAAGCTATTCCAAGAACCACAAGCATTATTACCATCATTACAAGTCCCCTCTAAACGTGTTGAAAATCTTGAAGAGATATTGAAAGATTATGAAAATAAAATAAGAAAAAGAAAAGAGAAGAAAAGAGAAAAAAGAAGAAATACATTAAAAACAAAAAATTAGAAGAAGTATTATCATAGAGAACAAGATGAAGAAATAAAAACTATATTCTGAAATAAATGATGCAGAAAACGAGCTTTTAGTGATATAATTTATGCTTTAAGTACTGCAGATTTAACAAGAGCTTATCCATTTACAAAAGAGCCAAGCAGAGTCGGATATTTTGAAATTAATAAAGATGTTATAAATTCAATAAGAATATATATTACAGATGTATTTGGTAGAACAATTAATTGTTATGAAGTTGAAACAAGTTTTACACTAATTTTAAAAGAAATATAAATATATAATGTTTCAGCTTTTATTCACCATCAGCAACCTGCAAAACTATCATACAGCACGGAGTGAGAAAAACGTATTTTAAGTAATTTTATAATCAGTCTTACCTATGCCATTGTAATTTGCCTATAAGGGATGATGCTAATATGTATATTTCATAATATTGTATACAGATTATCAACAGGCTTACAACTATTTTGACCAGGATTAAAAGTACAGCCACCTAAATTGTGATAACATATCAAACGTCTTAAAAACGCGTCATCTTTTGCAAAATCGCTCGTTTTAGTTTAGGATTTTAGTCATTATTACAAAAAAGAAAGAAAACAATGAAAGTGAACACAATATTTTTTTTTAAACTAAAGCTGTGTACTTAACTAACTTGTAAACTTTCTTTCTTTCAGCGCAAGGTTTTAATGAATAAAGTGTTTGTTCTGTTCTGTTTAACCAAATGCAACACCAGTGAATGCTATTTGATCATACATGTAAAACAAAGCTTTTTTAATTTTCATCTTTTAACAAAATATCTATAGCTCCGTATCGGTAAAAGTTTCCACTCCAAAATACATGATATATTCACTCTAAGAACTGACAACATAGTTTAATATAAATGAGGAAATTATTAGGACCAGAAGAGTAAAAAGTATCAAAACTTTCGACAGTCTATACCCACTGCCGCAAAGTGGGAGATCATTGATATGCGATCGTTTTATTGCTTGTCAATTATCAATCCCTTATCATGGGTTATTATGCACATTAGTTACACTTGCTATTTTAAGCAAGGCAGTGTATGTGGTGCAAAGGAATAGAATAATAGTATGTGGCTCTATAACGCTACAGGGGTCAGGAATTTTGAAGCTCTCGTAATTAGCCAGATTAGTTTCTTCTTCGGAGTCTGGGCATCTTCATTATTATGCACGAAGTCGACCTTATCTAAGGTCAGCTATTTACTGCTGACAGTTACTGTTGTAAAGATTAATGTATCTTATCTAATAGGATTTCTGTTCATCATAGTTTGGCTTGTAAAACTTAGGTTACTTGTTAAAATGTAGACTACCAGATACACAAGTTTTTCGGTACTTCTTTAATTTAAAGTTATTGACAGATAAGGTAATACTCAGCATACGCGTGCAAATTTAATGGTAGAAATCTGTTGTAATTGTATTTATCTTTGTCATAAAAACTATTTAACATGCGTCAGATTCGTTACAGTTACATAATCACAAATTGTGTAAAAAATAAATGTAAAGGACTGATGAACTCGAAAAGATTAACCTCATGTATAACAATTCACGTCTTTTTTTTCAAAACTGTAAACAGTTACTACATGTATTATTAAACATACTTCTTTAAAAGCAACAGAAAAGCCTGCCATGTGATACATACCAAACGTTTTCACAATTATGTTTAAAAGTGTTAAATATGTGTGCTTAAAATACATTTATATATCAATACTTGTAAGATATTAAATATGGCAGTTTTGCATGTACATGTGATTCTGGCATCGGTTTTAAATGTTTATTGGCAATGGATTAGAAATATAACGGTCCTTCGATATATCGAAACAAATAAAGTATGATTCTGTTTAGGTTTGTGTTCACTTTTAAGAGAGTTAGGCAACCTTCACCTTAATTTTGACTATACTAATTTAATAAAACAATCATATTTAACTATTGGCGCGATAT
This sequence comes from Mercenaria mercenaria, assembly GCF_021730395.1. NCBI lineage: Eukaryota > Metazoa > Mollusca > Bivalvia > Venerida > Veneridae > Mercenaria > Mercenaria mercenaria. Next base: position 12,368 of record NW_026462851.1, on the reverse strand, counting down.
TGGTTGAGAGTTCGGCGGCCTTTTAGTACCAATTTATAGCGGTTCTTGAAAGGTAAATGCTATAGATTCCGGTATTTTTATCAAAAAGTAATAAACAATTATCTGAGTCAAATAGAGTCTTTCTGCATAGCTTGGCCGCATGCAAGTTACAGACAAGTTTGACTGCACATAAACATGACGAACCAAATTTAACTGTGAATGTTTAAGACTCAGACACTTAACGAAACTTCTTAAATCCCTCACTATCTTCTTAAATGTATTCTACATTAATACATGTACTAGTATGTTTATAAAATTGCTCATATATTAGGATATTAGGAAAAGACTCTTGAGACATACAATTAGCAATTTATATACGAACTATTTTCGTTATAAGACAAGAAAAAGTCGACAAAAATAGAATTTCTTTATCCTGTCATAACTTGTTTAACTTGAAAAGAACAAAATTTTGTTTGATATTTCAGTACAGTCTCTGCACTTTTCTTACACGGCATGAGCTACACTTCGTGCTACGCACCTGGATCATTCTATGCCACTACATCAGACTGGCATTTGTCCCTATAATGTAGATAAAAAAAATCGTATTTCTTTCAATTCTATGACAAATTCTTTATTATTAGTCTAGCTGCTAGTCTAACATTCATTGTATAGAATTAATTTGTTGAAAAAAAAAAGAAGACTAATTCAAAATTGGAATATCTGAAACATGTGGATCTTTTACAATGACTTATGTTTAAAGATACTTGTTTTTCAAAATCGCTGGTCAAAATGTGATATTATGTCAATATTACTAAATAAATAATTATATTAGTGTAATATAGAACAAGGGTTATCGGAATTTTCAGTTTCATGTTCATTTTAGTACTTAAATGACTTCTTTTTTAATCGCACCAATTACCAAGTCCGCTGATCTTAAATTATTTTATAACTCCAGTCGAATTATGTAAATCACCAGCGCGTAGTTTGTACTATTTATTCAACACTATTTTTCTTCTGGAATGCAAGAATAAAAACTTTAACATATGGGTCATTCAAATGAGTGCATTTGAACAGGGCATATAATATAACAATTATACACATATGTTTCGGTCAATTTGTGTTTTTACGTACCTGTAAAAAACACATATTTACCTCAACAAAAGTCAATAATTGTATAGCAAATATAAAACCGACATGAATTATACATTGTTCAAAAATGGTAAATATTGTTAAAGCTTACCATTTTAAGAAATGTTGCGATACCCGTGCTTGTAAAACAGGACTGGGGCGGAAGGGCGGTGGTCGCCGTCCCAATAATTTGACAAGTAACGGCAAGATGGTGTTTTAAATATTTTGAAAATGTCCATATTTGTTCATCAACTGTCTACGTTCATGCAAAATTGGAGAGGGCAGAGCTTTATCAGGGACACGTGTATTGTCAATTGTCAATTCAAATGCAGTAACAATCTATAAAACTATGCATTTTACATCCTTCCGATAACTCTATGAAAATATAAATACGAAATCTTACGTTGATATATTTTACGTTTCCTTTCTTAAAAATGGTGCATACGTCCTCTATGAATTGAAGTTAATATCCTGGGCAATTTCGCGCATTCTCCTACACGTGTTCATGCTATAATTATTGTGTATTACTGGACAGATTAGTGGAACTATTCATGCATGTTATTTATTGACAGCACACCAATAAAATGTCCATTACAGACAGCAGGTTTCTAATTAATCTTGACCAATGTTACTGACTCACCACAAAAATAAAATTCGCAATTGCATTTGACTTCAAAAAGACAGACAAATAAAATTGATTATAAGGTTTTACTACAACGCATCCTAATGACCTAGCTTTTGAACACAATTGAGCGCGTTTCATGCTCAATCTAGACGTCCCCAGTTTCGTTCAAATCATTAGAGTGTGCTGCCACTGGAGTAATAAACAAAGTTTCTATGTTTAGATAACTGATTTTGATATCAAAATATTCTTTAAAGAATATCAAAAATCTATTCAATTAAATTTTGTAGATATTTCAATATCACGAACTGAATTTAAGATATATTTAAATCATAAAAATGTACTGCTTGTGTTATACCACTTTAATCAATCGATTTTATCATATCACTTAGTCGATTTTATGAAATGAATAAATCAATATTTGATATCTTGAATTTACCTTTAAGATATAATTTTATATTTTATACAATCGGATAAGTGCTGTAATAAGTGGCTACAGCATAATGTCTGTTTATGCTCTTTATTTCACGTTACGTATATTGTCAAAAACAATCATAGTGACATCATAGACGTCAACGCCAAACAACGAGCGTTTACGTGCAGTGCAGCGCGGCAAAATAAGTTCACTATGTCTACAATATTCTTGGGGACGCAAAAAGTCACATTACTTAATATATATATATATATATATATAAGATTAAGTATTTTGTCCTGTATAGTGCGCCTGAGAAATCTACTCCGGTAATTTTGAACGGTCAAATCTCATTTTGTAAGGGCGAAACGTAAAGCGATCTGTAAGTGTTCCCATATAATTTATGACAACCCACCTCCGAATTACGATATTGGCGCAATATTGTATAACTGGTATCTAAAACTTCTGTCTATAATATATGTAACTGTTGAGTTCAAACCAGCATGTCCTTGTATCTCATAGGCTTCACGGACGATTAACGTTGTAAGGTAGTGTTTCTTAAGTAGCAGATGTGGGAATTTTGTGACGTCATGCACGTGTGCATTGTGAATTCTGCCGCCACAATAGACATTTACGGGTATCGTCAAGGAATAGTGGTAGGTGTTTTATAATTTGTCTGACAGCTTTGTTTTTCTTCATCTGCTGTATCTCGTCGTTGAATGCGGTTGCTTGGCAATCGTGTAACCATAGGTTCTCTGCATGTTGCAGTTCTTCAGCAGTTAGGTTAGTCCTGTCCAGCCTTACAATTCTGAATATATCTACATGTATAAGCTGTAACACGCAGAAGTCGATTAAATTTGCTGAATTTCTTGATGTCAATAATATTCTGATTGTTCTTACTTTGTAGATGACACTTATCGTCTGATCAACATCCGGCTGAGTACTTCCGATCACCTGCACGTGTAACCGTCCCATTTCGCTCATCGGGTCTTGTCACATAACCAGTAAGGTTTCTAAACTATTTTGGGGTATCATTTAATCCTTTTTTGGATATAAAAGACATTGAGCAACACAAAATCCTACAGATGATTTTGCTAGTTTTTATAGATAATTTAAGCTTTGTATGAAGAAATATGCACGTATTCTGCAGCGGAGATATTGCGCGACTTAAGAAGCAAGTGCGTATATTTATCGATGCAAATCTAATAGTCTTTTATTACATACACATGTACAATAATAAAAGGTACAAACTGGATCATTCACCTTGAGTCGCGACTATTTCGGATGCAGAGTTAATAATCTTTTCAATACATACTACGTACACATGCAATTACTATATAAAATTGACAAATTTTTTCAATAGCTTAAACAAAACTGACATTACTGGCGCACATAAATCATTTAACATAACGGCACTTATTTAAGTGACGCCAAGCACCTGATTTGAAATTCTGACGTCAATATAGAAAAAAAATATTGACGTATCTGGACCGCTTTTCATTAAGGATCTTAGTGTAATTTTTGGAATGGAATAAGTCTGCACTTACGTGCGTTTCAAGAAACACGCCAATATCGCACACAAGAAAATTTTTGCATTTATTTATCAAAGTGTAAAATCAATGGAATTGCTTGAGCTAACAGAATGGAATTCTACTATACTGTTCACCTTATAAGTATCCATAAATCGAATTTAGTATAAATGAAAGCCATTATCATAGAATAAAGCACGTTTTGAGATATGGATCTTTTTACATAATTTATTTATATAATAACTTATTTAGATATCAGAAAATAAATTTAGGATATCTTAATATTAAATCCAATTAGGACTAGAATCGTATTTAAAAATGTTCATATTATCTAATATTCTGCTACGTGATATACATAAGTCCTTTTATTCTATCTTAACTGATTTAAAGATACAAGGAAAACTGATACGGTTATGCATTGTTAATATCATGTTATAGTAACTGAATAGAAAAAGAGCAGCATAAATTGGTAGAAGTTACTTTTATTAATACATGTGTCCTAATTATGGTAATTGAATTTTAGCAGTTATTACTCAGGGTTAGGAAATTGCAGTATTTAGTTGTAAATTTACATTTTGTTTCTGTTTAAAGAATGTGTAAACTGGAAGTAAACTGTTTAAACTAAAATTACATATTCAAATCGATTTACCGAGAAAGTCAATTAAATTTAACATAATTAATACATTACATGCCGTTCTTTTACCATAGATGACAAAAAGATTGTGTACACTATTCCAGTTAATCGCACGGTTACAGCAATTTCTATTAATTATGTGCTAACTCTGAATACAGTAGATCCATGTCTGGTCTAAGACTATCAGCAGTATACCAAGTGATTTATTACTTTTTTGATCTGCATGCTGGCAAACTGACGACAATCTCAATAACCATGTACTTGGCGCCAGTGAATAAGATAGGGCCGCAGGGAGAAAACAATAAACTTGTTAATCAAAATAAAAACAACGGTGAATAAAATTTAATAATACCTAGTATCTGGTAATGAACAATGGTATTTGTTCTCAGGTTTTAAATACTGTAAGTGTAATGTATGCATTTAACAGAATTCGTAAACAAGAATGTACTGGTAGAGCCGAAATTATGATATTGTAATTACAGCTTCTTTGTACAAAGAAATACGCCCACTATTTTTCATATACAATAGCTAAATACATACAACAGTAGTAAAGTACACATGAAAAGAATAGGTACGAGCTTGTATTTTCAAACACTTTTACTAAAGATGTACCTCTTTGCCATTAGGTCTTGAAATAAGTAACTTCTAATTGAAAATAAAAGTTATATTTACATTTTTCCAAAAGAAAGACAATTACGGTGGTATGTTTAGAACATGCATTATGTTTTATAGTATATACAACTGGCACATATAAATACTACTTGCATCGGTCACAAGTACTTAACTGATGTATTAGGGTTCACCGCTCTGCACAACTGCCACATATAAGTCCTACTTTCATCGGTCACTAGTGCTTAACAGATGTGTCTAAGTTGACCGATGTGCTCAACTGCCGAATATAATTATCACCTGCACCGGTCAATAGTACTTAAAGGAGGTTTCTGGGTTGACCACTGTGCACAACTACCACATATGAATACTACTTTCATCGGTCACTAGTACATAATAGATGTTTCAGGGTTGACCGGTTTGTACAACTGCCACATATAAATACTACTTGCACCGATCACAAGTACTTAACGAATGTGTCAGGGTTGTCCGCTGTGTACAACTGCCACATATAAATTCTACTTGCACTGGTCAGACTACTTAATGGATGTTTCAGGGTTGACCGCTGTGCACAACTGCCACATATAAATTCTACTTTCATCGGTCACTAGTACTTAAGAGATGTGTCAGAGTTGACAGCTGTGCACAACTACCACACATAAATACTACTTGCATCAGTCACGTAAGTACTTAATGGATATTTCAGGATTGACCGCTGTGTACAACTGCCACATATAAATAATCATTGTACCGGCCTACTAATCCAATGACCGCTTATCAACATAAACGAGGACCGTGATATCCCGAATTTCATCGGGGTCGTCGCACGCCCATGGTCTAAACCGGAACTCATTATTTTTTATTCAGATAGTATGTGTTGTTTGGATTACCTCGCATGTACCCGTAGTGGGACCGATCCCCATTTTTGTCGCTTCGCGGCGAAAATAGATAGGATCGATTCCCTAATATTTCACCATTTGAGAAAACTAAGAAAAACAGAGGTATGCCTTAAGGATTATGAACACTAAAAACGTTTTAACAGTAAAATTAAAACATCGTACTAGTGTTTCCCACAAAAACTTCACAGGCGATTAGTTTAACAGTCTGTTAAAGTTTCTCACAACTGGACCCATATCTTCTAAATGGCTTTAGTAATAGTTCTAGTTGCCACCAGAGTTATGACCCGATTTTGATTAGGATATTGTTGTCAGTTCAATAATTCTTGAATGGACTGAATTAATTATACCGATGTAAACCTTTTATTAAGTCGTGTTTTTCTGAACATCAGATTTTTACTTTGTAAAACGGGTCTTTATTTCGTACAGGAAGGCAGTATAATGTTAGTATTATCTTCCGACAGTTAAGGTATTGTGAAGTCTAATCTAATGTTGTTGTTTTTTTTATTATTATTATTATAAAAATGTCATAAATATTCATGAAAAATTGCTTACTCTCTAAATGCTTCTTCTTATGATCCCCCCACCCCCCACCCGCCACTTTTATGTGGGTTTTTACATCTTTGCTGCGGTCCGTAATACGTACGTCTGTCAATACGTGCGTATATATGTCCCGAACACTTTTCTGTCCAACTCCTCCTACACTATTGGCCTGATTTTCTTTAAACTTTCAGGTCACAAGTAGTTGTAGTTGTCAATAAAGGAAGGATTTTTATTCATACCACAACTATTGGCCTTCGATAGATTTTGCTGTATTGAATATAGAGAAAACTCTTGTGCGTCCAACTTCTAAACGGTAAAGGTCAGTGATTTGAAGTCGGCCTATTTTAACCACTAAATCTTGGAGTACCCCATAATTTTATTTACACTGTTTTCAAATTTGAACATGTCGTTATTCAAGAACAAACTTTGGTGCACAAACAACTGTATTAAACTCTCGAGCGGTATTATGCTAATGTTGTATTACCCTTTGCTCCTTACTTCGTTTCGTCAATGTTGTCGATGTCTGTTTATTTCTTTATACAGCTTCCATATACACGATATAATATATGAACTACAGTACTGGTAAGTTTTCGTTTCGTTTTTGAATGATGCTATTCCTATATCCTTTCGACTACCGCTATCGTACACCGACGCACTACCTGAGACGCCAAATGCAGACTATATTTTTGGGGTTCTCCATTACCGCTACTGTTTTGCAGACGGGCTACCGCAGACGACTAATACGTACCAGAAAAATGGGGGTGCTCATTTCCATAGCGTATAATGCAGTATTTGGGTAAAAATTGTATATTTTCGCAATTGAAAATAGAAGGAATTAACAAAAATATACTACATTTTTATGCTGCGGTAATTTTTATGTAAAACGGTTGCTACACTATGGTAGTTATGTCCATTGTGTGGTTATTGGTATAACTACACTGTGGCACAACTTATAGTTTCTTGTTTCCTGCAATAGTCTACTATGGTATTTATATGCAGATAAAACAAACAGTTAATGTTATTTATTAAAAGTCACATATTTAAACGGCCACTGCATCACTGCGGCAGTACATGATATTTTGTGTGAATATGTATTAATACGCTGCGGCACTCTCTTTGGTTTCGCATGCCCTGCATTAAACTACTGTGGTAATCGGGGGAATAAATAATGCCTTCTGGATAAGTTTTGATTACTAGTATAATCCTTTCGCAGGGTAACTTTCTCAGCACTGTGGAAGTGCACTTAATTTCATTTAATATGTATAACTACACTATAGCACTGCCTTAAAATTCAAGTTTCTCACAAAAGTCTTAAGTTCTTAGTAACAGGACTAGTAAAACTACACTGTGGTGCTACATTGAAATTCGTTCTTCCTGTAAACGTCTACTGTGGTAATTATTTGCAGAGTGGTTTGGTTGCTGTACCACTTCTCCCTATGTCAGCCCCTCCCCCTCCCCAATCCCGTCTAACAAGACATATGCATCCCCACACCTATACCTAGATCCTCACTCCCTGTAATTACTATAAGTACTCTTTTATCCAGGCACCATAGTGCTTTGGAATTCCCTTCCAGTACAACTTGTGCAAGCCCCAACCCTGAACCAGTTTAGGCAGGGTGTAACCAAACTTGCACACAATGCTTAACATGATAGACCTGTTTCTTTAAACTGCTTTTATCTGTAAGTCCTTTTTGTTTTTAACACTATCAACTGTATTCATGCTTGCAATACACATCGTGTATTACTTTTATTCTCCTGTCCATTCTACTTTTAAAATTCTTGTACAGGCGCGCAACTGCACGTAATACTCGTAAAGAGGAGTGATGCAGTATAAAAAGATAAATAGATAAACGTTTAGTTAATAGTATGTATTAGAGAGAGGATTTAAAATATTCGTTTTAGCAGATGCAGTTTCTGCATATCTTTGGAAGTTTAAAGTTTATATTAGAGGGAAAAAAAGAAGTAGAACTAACGAGGAAGGTTGTTGAACATCTGTTTGAACCGTATAGTGCTTCTAGACACATCCCTTTGGCACAGGCGTTCCTTGCCAGCTCTACCCATCTTTGTCGGTCTTTTAATAAGGACGAAAATTCTTGCCATATGATTTGAAACCACAGAAATAAGTCCGATGGAAGGATGTTTCGGCAGGAATAATGTAATACATGTAATACATTATAATTCCTGGTTTCGGTTAGTACAATGAACAAAGGACAGCATATGACACGTCAAATCAAAGATGAAAACATGGTAGCTAGAGATGGAAGGTTACCGTTCAGGAATTAGGAAACCCAAACAAACGCAGGTAGTTAATACCATTGACCGAGAGTTTGCAGACTCACATGAAATTATCTCAATGTCAGAGCGAACAAACTAAAGACCGCCGGTGGTCTCCGAACACCAACGTCATCATTTGGTTCTAAGCAGTGTAAAGCCAATTTACACAGGTATAACAATACTCTTCTTATTAAAAAGTTATATTGATCTAATGAGTAGTTTTAAAGATTTCATGGTATTATTGAGTCATTGCTATGTTACGTGAACGTACTTTTTTTTACTCCATGTATATAAATTGGGTCTGAGTCAACAATTCGCTCAAATCCAAAAATGTACTCCAATTATCGCTCTGGGTCAAATTTCTCGAAATATTTAAGCATGTCAGAAGAGGAAAAGTCTGTAATTGCATTATATATTCGACTGCTCTTAACAGGTTAATCTTCTTAGTACAGGATAAAATGTTTCGAGAAATCTAGCCTTTAAGTACAAAAGCCAGTTCCAGAGAAGCTGTGCAATAATTGTAGTTGAAAATCAAAATGTCTTGCTTACATAAAAATATTTGTCATCTATTTTCAGGGTTAATCCCCGTGATCTTTTAAATAATACTTTCAGGGAATGCTTTCTTTCGTATCATACGTCCAGAACTGGGACTGGCTAACTAAAGAACAAGTCCATACAGACCTCCAATCCGAAAACGCCCGTAAAACTTATGGCAAGAAGAGCAAAACTGGAAACTCCAGAAAATCTATTTTAGTATATATAACCATTGCAAATCACTAAATGTTACAATTTGATACGTTTTATTATTGTTCATTATTACTACATTTTAATAAGAAATCCCTTTCTTCAATTTAGCTACATAACGGTTGCAAAAAATCACCCAGGAAGGTACATATTAAAATAGAAACACCCCGTAAAATGCCAACAAAATTATCTTGGAAATCGGCGAAGAAGAAATGACTGTCTGACTAGCGGACACTAAGCACAAACTGGAGAAAGAAACAGATAGTGTCTAAGATTAGTGACAACATTACATGGTGTACACATTTTTACTATGTGTCGTGTGTATATGTACGTTATGTTTTTAGTACGAATGAGAAAGTTTGATCGATTCATCTTTTGATAATTAATTTTCACATGCAATATACTTTTCTAATATGAGCTGTCTCAAGGGAAAAGGTGTTTAGAGTTAAAGTTTAAAACATGTTTCATAAAGTTTGGCTTCTTGTGAATTTTGATACATTGTAATATGGTATAGAAATAATAATCATACAACCGGGCTTATCAAATATAGACACATAACTAACTTATTAAACAGTTCTACCGATGACATGTTTATCACAGTGAATTTCGGACATTTTATCTTTCTATGCGTCATTAACAATGCTAATTACCCCCCCCCCCCCCCCCCCCCCCCCCACCCCCTTGCATTTAGACGGCTATTTAAAAAATACATGTATATATAGATTAACGGTTATTGTCGTAAGTTGTTGACAAAATTGTTATGTTCTTACTCAGTTTAAACGGACTACAGTACAAATTCAACAAAAAACAGGAATTATTTCATGACTTTCAGTGAACTTTTTGTGTAACATTACATATGCTCTATGTTACCTTTTGCGATGATTTGTAAGTAATGAATGATCCTCATCTGTTATAGCTTTTACAACTTGCTTTCGTTTAAATATTTTTTTTTTGTCAAATGTTTTTGTTTGCTTTTAATGTTTCACTTTTAGTCTGCTACCCCTTTCTCCGGATCGGACTATAAGTAGACTGTCTATCATGAATTTTAGTCCAAAATACGTTGTTCAGGTTGTGTAGCATTTGATATGATTCTTCTTACTCATATCCGTTCATAGGAGATTGCCTGTACTGTAGTGTTTTCAGTCAGTTTTAATTTTATTGTTTTATCTTATTATTTTCTGTTATAAAAATGTTTTGTTTTTTTTTGCATTTTACTTTGAGTCACCTACCAGTTATGTCAGCGGACCATGTAAACGCGTCAACTATACGTTATTAAGGTTCATTTAGATTTATTCATATTCATAATCTGTTTTTGTGGTGTATACGATGCAAGTGCCAAAACAAAACTCAAAAATGTCGAATGACACTTCGTGGTAAAACTTATAATAGTAGCTAGAAGTGTCTTTTTCTTAGTTTGTTATGCCTTACTGACTTTCAAACAGATTTTGAAATAACTGAATTTATTAATAGCATTATATCTAAATTAGAGCGTATCCCAGTTGCGAGCTGTATTCCGTTGATACTTTTCTTTAAAGTCCCAATTAAGGTATCAATTGTTTAATCATATAATAAAGAATTGTAAGATCTCATTTCACCGAAAGCACATTCATGTACGGTTTTGGAAACCAGGTAGCCAGTTCAACTAACCATCGTTCCTGGGAAAGACCAGTACTAGACGCCAAAGTCCGTAAGCAACTACCTACTTTCTCACATAAAAAATCCTAGTCGGTAACACAGCTCGAACCTGCGATCCTCCGTCAGTGAGAGGATTCAGAGATTACAAGTGCACGAATGTATCTCCTACATAACGGACCCGGACTATAAATTAATGTAATGAGTATACAAAGGCACATGTGAAATACTGAATACTGTACCATTTATAAAGCATTCCAGAGTATCCATGCATTATAATGCATAATGCATGGAGCTCAAAGTCAAAATTACCATTGTGTACTTTGGGATAATTTAAATGCATTCTTACCTAAAGTCTGAGTTTTAAATTTGAAAAGTACAATACTTCCATAGTGGATAAATTTACACACTACTAGTATGCAATTGGAAGAAGCGATGTGTGCATATGTATTACCGTTGCGGCGTAAAAACGATGAAGCGTTCTGTAGAGAATTACCACAGTGTATATATGTATGTTCCAAGTGCAATAACAATTTAAATATTACTGCCGTAGTGTATAAATGTACACTATTTCTGATTACCACAGTGAAATTTTGTATTTCATGGAAAAAAGTTCAGAACTACCGTAGTGCCATAGTGAAAGTAACTGGTGAAAAGTCTACAAAACGCATCAGTGGCAGACCCGTGGTTTTCAGACTTCTAGAATGCCGGAGCCGCATAATGCAGACGTAGTAAAATAGCTTTAAATACCGTAGCGTAGAAATGAGTAATTAATTAAGTTTTAAAAACTGAGTTCGGTAATTACCGCGACGAGCAACCATCAAAACTAGTGGGTATTTTTGGAGAGTAATGATCCCTTAATTGTCTGAAAAGGATTTTCTTATCAACAAATTGCGATAAAAATGATTTTAGAACATTATTGCGCACGAGACGTTTGGTTTTGTTTTTAAATTTTATGGAGACCTGTAATTTGTTGCGTAATATTATTTAGTATGTCATATGAATGATTTAACTTATTAGTTTAACTGATTCTATACCGTTTTGTTAATAACATAAATGAAAGTTTACACTTCAGATCAAATTCTGCAATAAATAAAAAGCATTCAAATTCCCCCCAGCTACAAAGAAAAATTAAAAACTTCCGGTAGTCCTACGCTGTACGATGTCGGTAATCTGGACCCTCGTTTTGATGGTACGTTTTAGGCGTCTGCGGTAGTCAGTCGGTGTATGATAGCGGTAATAGCGACCCCCGTTTTTATGGTACGTATTAGTCTGCTATGGTAGCCGAAAGGATATATTGTTATTTTGCTTTGTTCTTATCCACAAATCACATAGGTATGTCCCGTAAACATTTTAGAGAGCAAGG
>NW_026462850.1:0-5400 GCF_021730395.1 Mercenaria mercenaria | reverse complement strand
ATTCCTTACAAAAAAATTAAATTAATAGTTTCACCCACCAGTACAATACCTTCCTTAATGGTTTTATAAGTTATAGCTCTTTGACTTTGAGTCCCCACTTCTAGCCAACTCGACATTCACCTGATAGTTGAGATGGATCAGTAAAGGACAAATGTTTTGCCGAAAGTTAGAATCTACAACCTCTGTCGGGCCAAGCAATTTTGAATCCCTTCTATAAAAGGACATTCAAGTATTTCAAAAGGGGTAATTTTAGAACCATGTTGATGAGCAAAGTAAACAGATGTACATCATATCAGGACACAAAAACAAACACAACCGAAACTAGAAATTGTGTCCAGGACACTGTTGCCCCAACAAACTCTGCAATCCTCTAAATACCAAAAAACAATCAAAGGCCATATCTGCAGTAAAAGTATTGCGAACAAAAATCCCCCCGTTATTGTCATCTGCAAATAAAGCTTGTTCATCTGTGAAATATTGAAATGTCTGAACACAATGTTTTCAGACCAGAAGTTGTAAATGTAACCCATGCCCATTCCTTAACATAACTTCCAAGTTAAATTGAAAGGATTGGCTCCGTATCAGTAGAATACATGAAAAACTTATTTACCCATTTACAAATGATGCTATATGTAAAATACTGGACGGTCCACAGCGCTGACGTGCTTTGGATAAGCCAGTGTTTCATATTCTGGATCGTGTTTTTGTCTTGTATCCTATACATAAAATGTAACATAGTTGGTTAGCAACCATTTTAAAGGACTTTGATCACTTTCTGCTCCAAGAGTGAAAAGTAAAACATTCAGAAATATTTCTGTAACTAATGCGTTGATGCAGTACTTTTTCACAAAAAAAAAAAAAAAATATAAATACTGGGTGTTCCCAAATGTAATCTAACCAATACATTTTGAATGATTTAATAGTTACATATTTTTACATCTGTTTGTAACTCAAATTACATAAAAATGTTTGCAAAGCGTGTAAAATATATTTTATACCTATACAATGGTGGCAGAAGCAAATACTGTTAAAACCTTTTGTTGAATTTTTATTGAATTATCCTGGTTGTTTGTTGCAATAGATTGCCCAATGAGTGCGGTTAAATACCAGCAACACACCAGACAATTTACTGCATGCTCTCCTCCCGACGCGCACGCCACAAGCGACTAGGAAGTCATTTGTTTTCCAATTTATTTATAACTTTCATTTTTATATAGTTTTCATTTCTTTATTTTTCTCATCTTTTTTTCTGTGCGTTTATATTTATTTCTTTTGGACATACTATATGTCACACGCATTTGTTACTCCATGTTCCTCCTTTTGTTTAAACTGAATTCAATATTGTTTTTGTAGCGGACAAGGCCTAAATACCACAACAAAGAGGCAATATGTGAACAGCAGTTAACCTGACACTGACTATAATCTATTAACCAGAAAAAGCACTTGGCGTTGATAAGCATATGATATTCATATTCAGTGTGATGCCATGAAAGTGATGTGTCAAATTGCTTTCCATGCAGATGTCATATACAAATACGGCTTGGCATGAAAAACAATTAAAAGATGAAGATGAGCTTCAGGTAGATATTTCATGCACCGGCATGCTTCTGTTTTAGCCATACAAATGACGCATTTTGAATGTGTTTTGCCCACAACTTCAGCCCTGATTTGTACAACATTATCTTTAGCGGGGTTGCAGGCAGAATCATGCTGAGTTCATCTTTTCCCCTATACAGCGTCCTTAAGCAAATCCCACAAAAACCTGTCATTTCGGATACATCTTTATTACATATTTGGCCATTCCTATTCACACACGTAATGCATCAATATCTTTGCATATGATAGTGTCCGAAGTCATTTTATATCTTTGTGTTTGCAAAACAGATAACCAGTTTACTTCGTTCAGTATTCATATGCGTCGTTTTTTTAATGATCCCGATATCTCTGCCAAATAATACTAAATAGTTCTGTTAAAGCAGTGAAAATATAGAAAATATGTTTCAAGACAGAGTAAGTATAGAATGTATGCCTTACTGCATTGAAACATAAACATTCAAATGAAATATACATTTTCTTTCATCACACGTTTTGGATATTTCATGAGAATGTATTAATGAAACCATTTTTATTTGTTACAGTTTAGCATTCTATTTTCCGTCATTGATGTCCATAAAATCCTCTGTTCACTATTCTTAAAAAGTGTAAAAATACCAGGGTTTAACATTAGTAATGATATGCCTCCGTCCGTCTAACCGTCAGTCAGTCAGTCAGTCAATCTGTCGATCCTGCACTCCAAGAGGGACCCCTCGATAAAGTTAAAAGTACGCAATATATTTTTTTTATGAAACTTGTTACTTGGTTAGATGTGAATAAGTACTTTCGGGTATAATTCTGCTAAACATCCAAGCGATGGAAAATGCACCACTGGTCATTTCCAAATCATAGAAGTTGTGAACAGATGCCGGTAAAAATATTTTAACGGTATTTTATATTAATATAAGTGAGAGAACCCGTCACTCGGGTATTAACTTTTATAAACGTTAACTACTTTTGGTTACCGAAATGCACTCGTTTACCAATAATGTATCACAGATGAATTTTCAATAAGGAACATTTCCAGTTCGCCCATATTTCTGAATCATAAATCTGTCAAAGTGCAGAGACCCGTAAGATAAAAAAAAATGGTTGTTAGAAAACTGGGACATTTTGAAAAATAGCAAAAGTTGTACTTTGCTATTTCTATAATCTGTTTAATGGTCGTCACTTTGTGATTCAGAATTACACTATACTGTAAAGATCAACAATATTGTGAACATACGTATCAGTATGTGAAATTTTGACCTACTTTCGTTTCAAATGATGGCAAATAACACAAAATATTGAACTTATATCTTCACACATCCGTTACCGAGGGTCTATGGAAGGGAATATCCGCCAAAACTTTATGTATCTATAGGACAATTGCAACACGTCTACGTAACATGCTTATTCCTGAACGTTGCAGTCTCGTTTGTTGTGTTTACTTCGTCTTGTTGTATGTATATTAGGTTATGTTTCTTCAATGCTACCTAGTCATATCCACCAAAACTTTATGTATCAATATGACAATTACAACACATCTACTGACATGCTTATTCCTGAACGCTGCAGTCTCGTTTGTTGTGTTTACTTCGTCTTGCTGTATGTATATTAGGTTATGATTTTTCAATGCTACCTAGTCATGTTAGTACCTTCATTCATCACGCCTTTTTATGCTTAGCATTCCATTGCTCATTCTTCTTACTAAGTATCAGATCTATCATGCATGTTACCCTGTTCATGTGTGTCCTACTTTGAATTACGTCATTCGTTCGACTTTACACTACAATATATTTTGCTACGTCCTTTCTTGTTTGTTTCCCCTAGTGGCTATTTAACTAAAACTATAACACATATTGATTTAAGAAGCAGCTGAAGTCAAGCACTACAATGAAACAACAATGCACTAACATGGATGGAATTAACACATATGGTCTGGCATATTTTGATACCAGGTGTCGCGGTTAACCGTATGACAAATAATAGCTTCTCCCTACTGAACAAAGCTTTCATGACGTGCTATTCTCACGAATGCGCGGTACACCGTAAAATAAAGGAGGGAAAACAGCCGAAAACAGACTCGTAAGTTGTGTTATTGTCTATGTTATATTATTTATTACATTGTCTTCGAGTTTGGCGACAATTCGCTTCTGAACCTAATCTGCATGAGTGCATTTTTCGTTTGGTATTTTTGCAGGGTAGCGTTTAGACCAGTACCGACGAGGATTTCAGTTTTTAAAAGTGGCTTCAGTTTATTTTTTTACATTAATGTTTGCAAACATACTTGGGACAAGCACCGATTGGGTTTAGTCAAAATAATTTGACGTTCAGATTGTTTAATATTTGTGACAGGGCAATCTAAATGTCAAAACTTTGAAGGACCAAAATGATGGAGGAATCATAACTCACAGTACACAGTCATATATAAAGTTACTGGTTTTATCGCTTGCGCATAATGGCGTGTAGACACGGTAAACGTTAATAGTGTACAGTAAATACATAGGTTTAAATCACCAGAAAATACTTAATTTTGGATATTATTTGATAATTTTTACATAAATCTATGAGGAATTGAATCCCCTTTCAATTAGTCGAACTAATCCGACGTATACAGTTTGTTTTATATTGCTACGGTCAAACTGTAACGTCGGACCAAAATATGCCAAAAACCGAGTGGAAATTGAGTTTTATGAAGTTTGCATTTAACACCAAATTTTCACATTTTTCTGCGCTCTACTTGTTATACATAATAAATACTATTAGTTACACTGCTTGTTGGTGACAGGATACGGGATATACGCTGTCGAGGAAATCCATATCAGGCGAGAGCGTAGCTCGAGCCTGATATGGATTTTCGAGACAGCGTATATCCCGTATCCTGTCACCAACAAGCAGTGTAACGATTTTATCTTGCCGACTACCTTTTACATCCTCACTGTACTGATTGACACAGATTTTATATTATAATAAAGCTACTTACAGTTACAGTGCAGACTGGAATCCTGAAATCTTCCCTGGTTTTCATGCTTTGATTATAGTTGATTAATACCAGCCATAAAATGAAAAATGAACTGTATTTTGACAGAATCACAAAACACAGAAGCTCATTTATACAGGTTATGAACTGGTTTTGAAAAACTTTTACGTTCCATCCTTTCGAAAAATCATCAGATTAGACGATGTCAGAAATGTCTTTTAAAACTTCCGCTTTAGTCCGTTTCCTGTTAATTCCTTTATCTTGCAGATAGATTAAATAATCCTACAACAAACTGCTGTCTTACAAATGCGTTAATTCCTTTGCTTTCCGATGATTTTACTAAAACAACATCAACTTGTCAACGGTCAAGGTCAATCGCGGCCGTGCCATACAGAGTTACTGTTCTTCTATATATAATTTCTACTCACTTCACGAACCTAACTTCGATAGGAAAAATAAGAGCGGCAAGACAACACTAATTTTTTTTTATCTCGGAAATGATATCTATAGCTTGGGCTTATAATCTGACTTGTTTTAATTACGATGGCGGTGCGGCAGCCATTTTGTTTCTAATCAAATTTCATATCTGTAATGTACTAGCAGGATATGGAATATATCCTGTCTCCACGTGACGTCTGTTGACCAATAGAAATGCAAGAATCTTGTAGGAGGCGAGATAAAGACGAATACCTGATAATCTTGCTTGTTTCTATAAGTATATCGGTAAAAAATATGTTAGTTTCAAAACGAAACAGGTTAGCTGAAATCCTATGTAAACAACCGCCCAACTGTGGTGAAATATGTACCTAAAGACCTAAACAACGATTTAACTATTGAAAATCCAG
>NW_026462849.1:0-6955 GCF_021730395.1 Mercenaria mercenaria | reverse complement strand
AATCAATCTCTCAACGGGAGATATGAAAAAAATAATATCATATACGCAGAAAAACAAAATACCACTGTTGCGCATATGATATGAAACGAGGACGGAATATAAAATAGGTTTTTAGATAGTATGAGCCTACTCTGCAATGCTTAGTCATGGACTTAAAATGGCTTTGTAACCAGTCTATCATCAAATTCTATTTCAAGCCATTACTTTTCTGTGAAAAAGGGCAAATAGTTCGTTGCGAGAGTATCATATACCTTTATAACTTCTTACAGTAATGTAGGTTTTGTGTGTATTAACGTCTGCAGAAGCCCGTGGGAATGTTTGTGACCGAGATCGAATGCCACCTGTTCCATTATGGTTTCCATTCTTAATGGCGGATGATGGAAATATCTGCTTTGAAAGACACATTTCTACTGGTCAATTTCCATACGCCAGTAACCTTTATGGTTCATTGTGTTTCGTTACCGGCTCTATATTTGTGAGGAAATAAGAAGCTGGAGGAAATCTACTTCCATGTTTTAAGAAATGCGTTTCACCTAGTTTTCATAATACAATCCTATCCAAAGCTCTCTGATAATAAAAAATGTAGTCAGTTTTAGACAAGTAATCGCAAACTAGGTCAACCATATACACGTTTGTTTTTATGCAATAGATAGAGCCTACTTTATTTCTAAACATAAGGTATTTCTTACACTCAAAAACGTATCTTATTTTTCGAATCCAAATCACAGAAGTCTGCTCTATAGTTATATGCATTTTAGTACACAGGTAAATGCACGGTTATTGTTCCTTCTCAAGGGAAGAAACACTTATGTTGAACATGTCACACTTGACTGAGCATGTAATGGATACATGGGTACCATCAAACAGTTATAGGACAAGGGTAGAGAGGGAAATTCTCCTAGATTGCTAAGATAATGCATTTAATTAATATTAACCCCCAAGTCAATAAAATGGACATTAACACTCAGCAGTGGGGCTATAAATTACAACAGTGGTCAAATCTGGACAATGTGTGAAATGATAAGAAGGAATGTGTAAAACAAGAACATTGTGATACCATACAGAATAAAATGTCATAGCTCATGAATTTGAAACAACTCTGCTCAAGCATCAGTGAAGTCATTCAAAAAATGAAAGTTATTATTACATGAAACAAAAAAAAATTGTGAATTAAAATACATTTAACATGTAAACTAAAAAATTTGATGTACACGAGCTAATAGGCATAATAATATGCACCTATTTATGTTGTTATTTAGCAAGATATAATGATAATCGACCAGGAACTGATTGTTTAATAATCAATTAACCGACATAAAGTAAAAGAAACTTTTTCGTGAAAACGTCCCTTGTATCTCGTAACGGCTACCAAGTGTGTGGAAAACATAAATACCCTATGGGTTAATTATCATTAAAAGTACTTTTTTCAAAACATATTTAACATTATTTTGTTTAATCTTTATAACAATAATAATAATAATAATAATAATAATATATAATCTTTTTTTTTTCTGCCAGTTCGAATCCTCGTGATTTATTTGGTGTTTCTCGGTTATTTATGTTTCGAAAGATCGGGTGGACTTTATGAACTGTAAACCATCTAGATCCAAGTTTAAGGTGAATACTGATGAAGTCTATTTGTTATTTCATTTTCAACGAAATTTGAAATGTAAACGACCCTTAATCTCTAGAAAAACGGAGGTCCGTACCCCTAGAAAACCCGTAACAGGCTTGTCTAGAGGTACGGATCGGTACAAGATTGTTTGAAATTTTAAAGGAAGAGTACTGCATAATTTTTACAGTCAATCTGTTGAAATAAAAAAGAATACTGTGATTATAAAGCTTACCTATAAATAGTCAAAAGTGTTTCTGTTAAAATGCTCATTATTTCTTAAGAATTTTAAAATTATGTACAAAGTATAACTAACTACACATGTAAATGGCAACATCACTGGCTCTTTAAGTCCACAGTTTTGATGGCTTAGCTTTCTATTTCTAGTCCCAATGTGTCGATGTTGCATAATTTCATTAAAGTATAAAATGCAGTGAAATACATTTTTCTATCAAAAATGTGTGTCGCATTTCAACTATGTTCACAATGTAACCGTATACAGCGAACGCATTGATTTGTTTTTATAATTAATGAAAATCACTTGGCTCTTTTTCAGCAAGTTCAGTGTCTGAGGTTAATATCATTTACTACACTTCGCTTAGAGTTATTCTTTGCACTGAAAGCAGTTTGCACTGTCTTCTCATCTTTAGACGGACAACTGCTACACACTTTGTCATTGTATGGTCCACACTTTTCATTTGCCAAACTTCACTTAAGAGTTATTTTTTGCACTGAAAATTAGTCTCATTTTTTATCAGTCATTCATGAACGTCATTCTGAGTTAAGCTAGTAGGTCCTTCTGCATTACTGTCATAGTCATTCTGGGTTAATTCTGAATTAATGTCACTATCATTGTAGTTACTTGATTCATAGTCATTCTGAATAAAGGTCACAGTCATAATCTGACTTGTGATCACAGTCATTTTAACTTAAGGGCATAGGCATTCTGAACTTGATTCAAAGACATTCTGAATAAAGGTCATAGTCATTCTGACTTGTGATCACAATCATTTTAACTTAAGGGCATAGTCATTCTGAAATTATTAGTCCCAGTTATTCTGATTAAAGGTCAGTCAATCTGACTGGAGGTCTCTCAGGCATTCTGACTTAAGATCGCAATCATTGACTTAAGAGCATAGGTATTATGAATTATTGTCAGGTAGAGTCAACAAAATGTAATATTCTGTATTAGTAAATTCAAAAGACCTTTAAATATTTATTCATTGTACATGTTAAAATATAAATTGAATATTAAAGTACTTATGATATTTCTTTACTAAATGTAGCAGTTTTATAGAAAAAATGGGAAATATATATGTGTACTAAATACAAACAAGAGGGTCATGATGACCCTGGATCGCTCACCTGAATAATATGAGCTACATGTTTCAAATGTCAAACTGATGATAAAATATTAAGAAAGTCAGTAGGTCACATTCATGGTCAGTGAAATTCAGCTTTACGATTTGTGTGCAAAACTGTGTATGCCATCAAAATTTCAAGGCTTATCTTAAAAAACAAGAAAGTAGGTCAGTAGGTCAAGGTCACAGTCAAGTGACATCATATTACTTGGGGTCATCAGGTATTTATAATTAAACAGTCTTGGAAATAGGATCAGATGATTTTTTAAGTATTTTTCCTATATTACTCACATAATAACTAAGTGACCCCAGGGCGTGGCCTCTTTTAACCCCAGAGGTATAATTTGAACAATTTTGGTAGAGGACTACTAGACAATGCATCATACCAAATATCAAAAGCCTAGGTCGTATGGTTTCAGACAAGAAGATTTTTAAAGTTTTTTCCTATATGTCTATATAAAACTTGGGACCCCCAGGGCAGGGCCTCTTTTCACCCAAGGGGAACAATTTTGGTTGAGGACCATAAGACAATGCTACAAACTAAATATCAAAGGTCTAAGTGTTGTGGTTTCAGACAAGAAGACTTTTAAACTTTTTTTCCTATATAAGTCTATGTAAAAGTTGGGACCCCCAGGGCGGGGCTATATTTGACCCTAGGGGGAGAATTTGAACAACCTTGGTAGAGGACCACTAGATGATGCTACATACCAAATTTCAAAGCCCTAGGCCATCTGGTTTTATACAAGAAGATTTTCAAAGTTTTCCCTTTATAAGTCTATATAAACCATGTGACCTCCGAAGCGGGTTCATATTTGACAATTTTGTAGAGGACCACTAGATGATGCTACACACCAAATATCAAAGCCCTAGGCCCTGTAATTTTGGACAAAAAGATTTTTAAAGTTTTTTCTTTCGGTTGCCACGGCACACAGAGTTCTGCATTGAATTCTGCATGGAATTCAATTCTTTGAACAATTTTGAAAGGGGGCCACCAAAGGATCATTCCTGTGAAGTTTGGTGTAATTCTGCCCTGTGGTTTTCAAGAAGAAGTTTTTTTTTTAGAAATTGTTGACGCAATTCGCACCACGGTCGACAGACATAAAGCGGTCACAATAGCTAACCTTGTCACTTCGTGACAGGTGAGCTAAATAATATCACTATTATACACTGCCCATGCATTCCCTTTCCAGTGTTTTAGTCTGGAGCATCTACGATTTAAACAACAGGAAGTTTACACAATGCGCCAAAACATACCATTTTGCATTTAGAAATTAACTAAGAATGTAAAATGTTTCCAGGGGAGCATGCCCCCTAACCCCTACACTTCCATTTTGGCCAAGCTACACTGACAGGGGTGTACTTTCTTTGAGGTACAGTAGTTGCCCCGGGGCCTACACTTCATAGGAAAAGTTTTAACGTCCTGATATACACAAAAAATGCACCATTTTGTATCTATAATTTAAGAATTCTACAGGGAGCATGCTCCCAAACCATCCCAGGACTGTGACTTACACTTCCATTTTGGCCTAGCACCCTCCTGAATTATGAATTTCGCCAGAAAGCACCAAATTTTGCATTTAGAATGTAAAAATCTTCCGGGGGGAGCATGACTGCCCCCCCCCCCCCCCACCAAACACCCAAGAACAGTGACTTACACTTCCATTTTGTTTGGCCCTGCTACGTACTTGACACTGGTGTACTTTCTATAAGGTACAGTAGTTACCCTGGACAAACACTTTATGAAAAAGTTTAAAGGTCCAGATACACACCAAAAACGCACCACTTTGCATCTATAATGTGCAATTTTTCCTGACCCCCCTAGGACAGTGGCCTACAGTTCCATTTTGTGGCCTAACTAAATCCCGGAATTATTTTGATAGAATACACCATTTTGCATCTAATTTGTGCAATTTGTACGTGAGAGCATGCCCCAGAACACCCAGGACAGTGGCATACACTTCCATTTTAGCCTAGCAACGCCTCTGAATTATGAATTTCACCAAAACGCATCATGTTTTATCTAGAATGTATTTTTTCCGGGGAAACACCCCCATCCCCCTTAAAACAGTGACTTATACATCCATTATGGTCCAGCTACGCTTTTGACACTGGTCTACTTTCTAAATTGTACAATAGCTTCACCGGGTCTATACTTCATTTTTGAAAAATGAAAAACATAAAAGTCCTGATATAATCCAAAAGGCACCATTTTGCATCTAAAACGTGAAAATTTTCTGTGGTAACATGCCATACCCTCCTTGGACAGTGGCCTACAATTCCATTTTAGCCTAACTACGCCCCTGAGTTATAAATTTCAAGCTTTAGGTCTTGTGATTCAAAGTTGCATTCATATTATAGTATTATAAAATATTGCCATCTACAATGTAAATTATATTTTATCACAAGTTACAATATAAAATTATTACAATGTTTATTCTTAATTTCATTATGAAAAACAGTTTCAATAAAGATTTTTAATAAAACACATCTCAAAATAAAACAACTACATTTTGTATTGAGTTATCACATTCATTCTTCTTGTAAGACAAAATATTCAACATTGACTAAAGTTTTACAATCATTAAACATGTTCTAAAATTCTCAAACCAGGATTAGAACAGGTTCCAAGCGTATCAGATGGTCAGTGCCATTAATGCACATTATCTGATTCTTTATGGGACATCATGCGGACAAGATAACAAGCCCGAAAGTTCCAAATCAAAATTGATACACCAGCTACCCCTTGTCCTATAACTGTAAACATGTTCTAAAATTCTCAAACCAGGATAAGAACAGGTTCCAAGCGTATCAGATGGTCAGTGCCATTAATGCACATTATCTGATTCTTTATGGGACATCATGCTGACAAGATAACAAGCCCGAAAGTTCCAAATCAAAATTGATTCTCCAGGTACCCCTTGTCCTATAACTGCAAAGGAATCCGAATTCCCGTAGGGCGCCGCCATCTTGGACGCATTCATATTCATTACCAGATTTGCTAGTGCTTTCTTTTGCGGACTTTTTTATCCTTTCTGATTTGTTTGAAATTTCTTTGTGTTTAGTGTGCAGGTACTCGCTTGTGTAGTCGCGAGATGAAAACATCCGGAATTAAATTACAGACAGCAAGACAAATGCTTCCAAATAGCATAACATGTACTGCACTTGCTTATACTAAGTAAACAACTTTGGATTACGATAAAACTGTTAATATTTAGATTAGTTCTTAAATAAGTTAAGGACAGAACATATTTTTTACATTGCATCATTAAACATTTGTGATATTATGCTAAAACAATATCCCTTAAAAAGAATATTTTATATGCGCTAGAAGGAACCTTTTGGTAAGCTAAATCTTGTTTTATGCTAAATTTGCTCTTGTGAACTGATTTCTCTTCATGTGCTTTACACTCAAAGCCTATATAGGATACAATTCTAACGTTTCAATTTACATATTGTTTGTCAAGATACTTTATTTTTCAGCGTAGCTGTTTTAGCTAACTTGTAACCTACAGAAAGATCCAATAGAGTATTACACAGATACAGTAAAGCACTTCTCTAATGTCCTTTATCGGAGAAGTACATAGGACAACTGTAGATACGGTTATATTGGAGTTTTGCCTGAATGATGATAAATGTTTTATTCGAATCTTGGGACTCCAAATGTATAACTATTAAATGCATAGTGTAGTTGACTGCCGTGGTGAGGTCGGCTATAAACTCCATAAAATATGTAATGTACTTGCGGATTGATAACTACCGCTTGATCAAATTAGTAGTCATAAATCTGACTTTAAATCACAAAATACTATCTACTTGCTGGTATTTCTACCATAAAGTATCAGTAATGCAGTATAAATTGCACAGGAATATTCGAATTATTTTGTAAAGCGCTCTCTTTTTGTTAAGAAGTAATGCATTTCTTGTGCGAGAGACTGTCCAATCCATGTTCAATACATAAAATTCCCATCAACGCCGATATCTT
>NW_026462848.1:0-6887 GCF_021730395.1 Mercenaria mercenaria | reverse complement strand
ATTCCAGTGTTGATTACAACAGTTTGTTATGCCTTTTCACTGAGCCCTATGTAATGTTCGATGTCAGTGTTATATAAGGAGTAATGCCAGTGTTGAATACAACAATTTGGTAAGCGTTTAGAGTGAGTCTTGTATAAAGTATGATACCGTGAGACGGTAAAGTTGAATACAACCATTTGGTCAGCAATCACACCGAAGCTTGTATAAGCTTAACATCAGTGATAAAGGTAAGTTTTCAGCGTTTAATATAAGGCATATACAGTTTAGTTCGCATTAAAATTGAACCCTTTATAAGGTATGATGTAAGTGTTGAACATTCGGCATAATGCAAGTATTGACATAAAGAAGAATACCAACTTTGGTAAGCAGTTAGATTAAACCTTGTATAAGGTGTGGCAATGTTGAATACAGCATTAATTACACAATTAGTTATGTTTGGTATGACATTATTGATTATTTACCTCTCTTTTGCCTACAATAATAAAATCCCATTACTTGAGAAAGAGATATTTTGACTATCGAAAACATTTTCCACCTTTTGGACACGTGACCAAGCGAAAGTGACTATCAGATCAAGTGACCGGGCTGATCTTTTTGAATGTCAAATAAGGGCAGTTAACGCTTCAACTTTTTGCAATTGTTTGCCTCTCTGACATTTTGATTGCGTAACCAAAAAGTGTACACGGAAACTGCCGCCAAAATGAACTTTTAAATTAAATGAATTGAAAACTTTCAAAATTTAGTACAGAATTTGTTCGGTAAATAATATAAAAAATATCATAGGCAGGTGGTGCACTATATTGTCAATCCCCGAAACCAGAAGTAACCACCGGTTTTCGCCTTATAAATTTTCCCCTCGGGTTGACAAATCAATGTCACACACGCTGCCAAGGGATTTTTAAAATACCAAAGTTAGCATTCACTCCCAAAAAAGGAATATGTCACAAAAGCCTCGTTATCTTTCCGAATTTTTTAATTGTACAAATTTAATAAAATTTAAATTACGGGTACGCTCAATAACCCTAGGGAAAAGTTTTGCAGGGGGTTTCAAGCAAAACCGATGAATTTAAAAAGATTTGTAAGAAAAAATTTCATTAAATTAAATTTAAAACTTATTACATACCTTTTCTATTCCCCTTAATTCATGGCCGGAAAAGCATATTTTTTCCTTACATTTTCGCCTGAATTAAAATCGAATGCGGACGAAAATTCATGTTTGTTTTTGCACTATTTTTTCTATTAGTTCAGTATGTAAATCCTTTTCGGCTATTGAAAAATTTATGATTTTTCATTTTTATACGGCTGTAAGGTTATGTAATAAAAAGGTTACACTTTTTGGGGAACATGCCTCTTTTCAGCGGGGAATTTTGCGCAATATTTCCGCGAGAACTGGCAATTTTCCGATACAAACAATAACATATAAATATTATACACTAAATTGCGGGGGGAAATTCCATTCCAAGCGATAAAAATAATTCTTGACATGCGCAAACACCGTTTAATACTGTAGTGACAACAAAAAAATTTACGTTGTTAACACAAATCAAGCCCCCTTTTTTAATAGGAAAATGAATGGGCCCCTTTTAAAAGGTAAACTTAAAGACTATAATGATTGGCCCCCTTTTTTCCTTTTTGAAAATTTCATGTAAATTCTATTCTGATAATTTATTTTCTTTAACATTTGTCAACGGTTAAATATTTGAATATACTTAATGGTTTTTGAATGAATTTTCCCTCTTTTTAAAAGGGATTTTTACATAACGTTTAGTGCAATATTAAAAAGTAGTCCTTCTCCCAAATTTTTTTTTCGGATTAACATTTTTTTTGGAAAGCGCATCTCGTTTTATTTATTTTTTTATTTGGAAGTCAATGACATTCCAGTTTTAAGGGTAGGGAAGACCCCAGGTGCCCCTCCGTCATTATTTCTCACAGGGGGCCCGGGGTAAAAACCAAAACGACCTTCCTTTGGGAGGCTTCCTCACATGAAGAATTCAATGCCCCGAGTGAGGCTCGAACCCACATCGATGAGGGGCAAGTGATTTGAGGTCAGCGGCCTTAACCACCCGGCCACGGAGACCCCTTCTGCTTTTAAGATAAAAAATAGGGTATTATGGACTTTTAACAAACATCTGCATCAATGAACTGGAGTGAAAAATCTGTTGTTTTTTTCCTCCATATAAAGTTTTTAATTTCAGAAGTATTGTGTTTTAACGGACATGTTCTAGGAATTGTCATTTCGTTTCAGGGTGTTTACAGACTATAAAAAAGTAGAGTAGGAGAGGGTGTTTTGGGGGAAGTTTTCAAGGTAAATAATCCCCAGAAAGACATCAAATCAGTAGTAAAAGTAAGTTTTTAAACATTTTAAATTCCTGAAAATACACAAACAGTTGTCTAGATAGGTTTTTGGAAAAAATCAATCAGTTCCTTATTGGTAAATCTGCATTACATCTTTATGTTTAAGCTACATTGTTTCCTCTTTTCAACTAAATGCCACTGTATTAATATATCAAGTTCTTAGCTCCACTATTCGGAAAATAGGAGGGGGGGGGGGGGTGTGGAGCTATTCCACTCGATCTGGCGTCGGCGTGAGCTTTTTTGGTTTAAGCTTTTCGGCAACCTTTGTTTTTCTGTCATATCTTTGTTACTATTGCTTATATCTCATAAACATTGTCCAGCATACAGACACTGTAATTGCAGGGGTTTGGCTCCTTTCATATAAGGTCAGATCACCAAGGTGTTATACTTTGGTTATTTTTAAGGTTAAAGTTTTCCGACAACCTGTTTTTCTGTCATACCTTTGATGCTATTCCTTATATCTTACTTTAAATTAATGTAAACATTGTCCAGTATACAAACAAAATATCTGCAAGGGCTAGGTCCATTATACCCAAGGTCAAGGCCACAAAGATGTTATACTTGGAATTATTTGATGTTATTTTTTTTTTGATAGCTTTGTTTATAGGACATATCTGAACTGAATTCTTAACTTCTTTTTTCCAGATCAAACCTACAAAGGGGCCACTTTAACTGGAGGAAAAATCCAAAGGGGAGTTCCTTCGAAAGTTTTTCGGGTCTCGGGCCCCAAATTAAGTATAAATTAGTTGATTTTTTTTAAAACCTTTGTCTTTAAAAGTTTGCCCCACAGTCTAGAAACGCTCGTTCTTTGTATATGGAACAATGGCGAAACATTTGTATTTTTTTTTTAAAATTTGATGGAAATAAAATAAATCCCCCTAAGTGCAATCTTAAGACAAAACACTAGGATTAATGTTTTCTTCCCGAAAATTAAAAAAAACGACAACAGGCTACAAACAAAAAAAAGGGAATTGGAGAAAACCCCCCACGTAATACTGGTGACCAACTCTTTTCCCCAAAACAATGAGATGTTGCCCAAAACCTTTTAAAAAATGACGTTAAACAAAAAACCAAGAGTCGGCTGTTTTTTTTGTTTGTTTTGGGTTTAAAAGCCGTTTTCAAAGAACCAAACCCGCATTCTTTGTTCTGTCCCTAAAACCCTTTTTTCGTAGATTGCCAACCCCTCAAATGAAATTAAAGGGGAAATGATTTCAGACAGTGTCGTTTGTCCAGTAACGCAGAAAAACACAAATTGATGGCAGCAGTCCCCCACAAAACTCCCAACTTAAAGGGAAATTCTAAAACACTAATTAAAGGGCAACATTTCTGCCACAAAGAACCCGACCCAAGTGGAATCCTTTGAACAGATGATGGAAAAAACAAACGTCACAAAGAATTCTATTCACGACGATTGAAATTACCTGGAAATATTTATGCCTTAGTCCCTCGTTCACCGCTTTGCGTGTCTTTAAAAATAAAATCTGTAAAAAATGTTTGAAGAAAAGAGGGGAACCAGAAGAAAAAACGCGACTCATTTTGGTTAGTCGATCATAGAGGTAAAAAATGTGCAACACCTCTCAGCCCCCCAAGCACCGCTTTTGGAACAATTTAAAAAAAGAAACTGTTTTGGCCATCGCCGCGATGCTCTTTTTACTGTGTGATATCTAAACTGAGTATGGTGTTCCCCTTATCGGCGTAGGGTTTGCTGTAAACTTCCCCTCAATTTTTTCTAAATTCAAGAAATATTATTCAGTACAAGACATTCAAAACCCCTTTCCAAAACCACAACATTTTTTATCAGGAAAATTAAAGTCACATGTAATCTTATACGGGTAGCAAGGGGGAAATTTCGTACCTTTTCCCCCCAAAAAAGTAAAAATGTAAAGCCGTGTTAAACGAGATATTCATCTTTGTTACTGAGAAAAAAGTGTATACACCTTTGAAAAAGCTTTTTTCATCAAGGTCGTCTTTATTTAAAAACATGTACAAAAATTTTAAAATTCCTGGCCCCAAAAAAAACGTTCCCGAAATAAGCGACCCTTCATACTTTTTAAAATATACAGTTCCCTTAAGAAAATTTATGCCCCGGAAAAAATATATTTTCAAAAACAATGTTTGTCAAAAGGTATAGTTTTCCATTTTGTGATATTTTCACATTTCTAAGTAAAATTTTTTGAGTAATCTTTTCCTTGTTCAAAAAATTTCTTACATTCTTTGTTACACTAAAAATGGATTAAATCTTTAGAAAAAAAGTTTGCCCTAAATACAGTATGTTTTTTGTACGCTTTTCTTTGCGTGAACGGGGGGATAAAAATGCCCCCGTGTCAAAAGAAGACACTTTTTTTAAAAATGACGAAAAAATCTTTAAAAGAAGTTAAACCCACGCACGCCCTCAAAATCTAATTTGCTATGTTCTTAGTACCCTATATTTAGCTTGCAATTTTGGAGAAAAAAAATTTCCGGTTTGTCGCACAGATCATCGCGTTTGGGTTTTGGTAATTTTTTGGTTCAATCCCCCTTTTCTCAGCCCCCCCTTGTAAATAGGAAAGAGCTTGGCTACGTTCCGGGTCGCGAGTTATCCCGGGGGGTTTTCTCCGTGCTCTTTGAAAACGACATTGTTTTGAAATCAAAAGTCCCCCCCTCTGATTCATGTGGGGGTGGTTGGGCAGTTACTTGCGGAGAACATTTTTGTACGGGTACAAAATCCGGAACACTGGTTAATTTTGACTGCCCCCTTTTCACGACTGAAATCTGTTGAAAACGGCGTTAAACTAAAAACAAACAAAACCTTTTTCAAACCTTTTGGAGCATTTTTGAAACTTTGCACACTTTTTTTATCATTATAAGATTACTATGTAGGCAAAAAACCATAACATAGCCCCGAATTTGTGAATTATACCCTTTTGACATAGAATTCGAAAAAACACTCTTCGTATGTGTAGCACTTGCAGAGTGAAAACTTTCCCCGCGCGAAAAGGGTAGCAAAAAATGTGCACTTTGTAGCTTATTCGCCGCTCCGAACGAGATTTATCCCTTTAAAATTGGGGAATAAATAACTTTTTCCCTTAAAAAAGCGGTACCCAAATGGGGGGGAGCACTCTTTACAATAAAAGAAATTTTTTTTATATTTTAAGTTTAATGTCCGGGAAACCCTTTAAGTGATTTTTCACTTACATAAAAAATTGCAAGAGAATAGTGGTTTTTTTCGGTTTAACGCCTTTTTTTAAAATATTCAGTATTAAAGGGGGGGCAGTTAACCCAAACCATGTTCCAGTTTTGTACCTAGAAACCTGTTTTTCCCGCAAGTAACTGCCACTTCCCCACAGAATCAAGTGGAGGATAAATTTCAGACACAAGCCGTTTTCAAAAGCACGGAAAACATAGCCCCCGCCGAGGGGTCGAACCACACCCCGCGTCCGAGACCAACGTTACCCCTGAGCAAGCGGGTGGGCAGGAAAATATGTAAGCAATAATAAGAGTACAACGTAAATTAGTTTTCTAATTACCATGGAATTTGACTTATAATTTTTAACAATACTAACAAACTATTTATTTAAACATTTTACATCTAGCATTTGATTATGGTTTGCAAGAATATTTTTTAGATAAAATAAACTTACCAAAAATTTTATTTTAAAAAATCGTGACTGCAAAGGGCACTTAAAAGGGAAAAGGGTTTAAACGTATTTGATCTGTTTACAAGAGTAGCCTTGCGCAAGGCTGTACAGTTAAATCCCCTTTGAAAAGTTTTTTATAAAATTAAAAATCTCTTACATTTGTAACAAAAAACGGGCCCATTTGAAAAAAAGAATTAAACCCAGCCCGGAAAGGTATGGAAAAATGCATCTTCTAGAAGAAATTGTTGTTTTTTGTTTTTTGTCTAACGCAACCGACACCCGGAAAAGGGGTTAAACCATGAGTAAAAAGATTTTGTTGACATTTATTAATTAAAATAAAATTATGGGTTTAAAACGGCGAATCGACAAAAAAGGGTCATATATCGCCGAAAAAATTTTTAAAATGGATTACGTTAAAAGCGTAAATACTAAATAGGAAAAAAATAAAATGCAAACTTAAAAAGTATAAAAACGGGGAATTTAAAAACAAAAAGGTTTAAATTTTATGATAAACCATTTTTCAAAAACTGCAAAATTTTTTCGGGTAAATTTGCCGTACAGCTTTTAGATTCAACTTGTAGTAAAATTGCGCTGTGGATCGAAGTCTTACAGCATTAAAAGTAAATAATGGTTTTGACATGGTATACATTCAGGGTTTATCTCATTTCAGTAAATACGAATGATCAAACCCTTTACCTATCCGACAAAGAAAAGAAAAACTTTCCCCCTGCGAACAACTATTTTTTGGTGCCATCACCTAAATAGGGGTTTTAAATTTTACAAGTTTATTGAACGAACATTGCCCAGGGCTCCATTTAGTTAAAATTTTTTTGATATTTGACCTAAAACAGTAATGGTAATTTTCAAATTTGATTGATTTAATAAAGGATTTTTTTGCGCATATCCATTTTTTCA
>NW_026462847.1:0-5682 GCF_021730395.1 Mercenaria mercenaria | reverse complement strand
GATCCATTTGTAGTCAATAATGAACTTTCTACAGGACAAAGGTCAAAAGTCAGAAGTTTGAATCCATTTTCATGGGACCAGATTCAAACTTAGGCAAATGCAATTATGTAGAACATGATAACAAACCATCCACTGGAGTTCCTCCGAGAGGTATTCTTGCAGCTATTCCGCCACAAGTACACCTGGAAGTTGTCAAGATGTTAGAATAACAAATTACTAAGCCCATCAACAGTCTTTATAATGCCCCTATTAGCTAGAATGCTCCAAAGGACCTCGGACATTTTCCTATTGAGATTGTCTATCTAATTAAGGTAAAAGTGACATAGGGCTAGACTTCTGAAATTGCATAGTAACGATAGTTGAAGACCATTTCTTGATAAATGCGACTTCATTTTACAAGTTTATGAACAAAAAAGAAGACTTTGTAGACATTTATCATTCTCTTTTCTATTAAAATATGAACATAAATCATTTCTACGTTTTAAACATCTTTCCCCCCAGTGACGCAACAAAATATTTCACATGCCTTTGTAAATATATATTATATACATATGCTGCAAAAATGGTACTTGGTCATGGGGGGCGGGGGGGGGGGGGGGGGGGTTAAAATTGAAAAAAACTACGTACAGGGTGTCAGCAAATGAAATTTACATAGATATTTGCCACATATTACATGTGTTTCCTAAACCTTACATATCTACAACTTTATTCATTTTTAGCTCGACTATTCGAAGAATAGCGGAGCTATCCTACTCGCCCCGGCGTCGGCATGAGCGTTAGCGTCACACAAATGTTAAAGTTTTCGTACCACTCCAAATATTTTCAAAGTCCATTGAGATATTGCTTTCATATTTTGCATACTTGTTTACCATCATGACCCATCGCAAAAAGGATGAGGCAACTCATCAAGCATTTGACGAAATTTGGGCCCCTTTTCGACTTAGAATAAAAGTTAAAGTTTGCGTCCACCCCAAAAGTTTTCAAAGTCCATTGAGATATTTCTTTCATATTTTGCATACTTGTTTACCATCATGACCCAGTCTGTAAAAAGGAGGGGGCAACTCTTTCAAGCATTTGACGAATTAGGGCCAATTTTCGACTGTTTGGAAATATGCTTATTTTAATGTTAAAGTTTTACTCATTGCTTATTAAAGCCCGAAGGGACGTATTATGTTTTGACACTGGTGTCCGTCTGTCCGCAGTCCGAGCTCACATTGCATACTTAGGTGGCATAAGAATTAATAGGTAACTGTACTTTTCTTTGATGTCTTTCATTCCGTAAAGGCTGTTTTGTGGGTATTTTCCTTACGTGCTAAAAGAACAATAGAGGAACAAAAGTAGCCCACAAAAAGAATCCATATGTAGGAAGGTCCGTCCGTCCGTTACAATTTCGTGTCCGGCTCTGTTAACTCTTTAACCCCTTGAAGGTTTCAAGGAATCTTGACACACATGTTCACCCACACCGAGACGACGTGCAGAGCGCATGTTTTGGATGTCCGCTTCAAGTCAAGTCACACTTAGGAAATCAAATGTCATATCAGTTTGTTTCATGTCCGCTCTGTAACTCTTGAACCCCTTGAAGGATTTCAAAGAAACTTGACACAAATTTTCACCACACCAAGTCGACATAGAGAGTGCATGTTCTGGATGACTCCCTTCAAGGTCAAGGTCATACTTAGGGACCAAAAGTCAGATGAGTTTGTTTTGTGTCTGCTCTGTAACTCTTGAACTGCTGGAAGGATTTCAAAGAAACTTGGCAGAAATGTTCACCACACTAAGTCGACGTGCAGAGCGCATGCTCCGGATGACACGCTTCAAGGTCAAGGGCAACTAAGGGTCAAAGGTCATAATGACTTGGGTTTGTGTATATTGCTTTCCCCATTGCAGTGCTCTTGGGTTTTTTATTAAGCATATCCTTTTTTGTGTCACTTACAAAATTTCTTTTAATTACTTCCCTTTAAGGGTTTCTATAAATAGCTTATTTTGAACTTTTTATTATGGCCATAGGGAAAAACCGAGACCCTTTTCGTGGGACAACAGGATGGGACCTCCAATTTTTAGGGGTATTTTACATACCAGTACCTGATAAAGGGTTTTTGTGGACTTTGAATATTTTTGGGGGCTTTGATTTGTTTTTGAAGTTTCCTTTGTTGTTCCAGTTCTTTGGGCTAAAACAGTCAAGTTCTTTAAATTTTGCTCCCATCCTATGAAGTAACTCTTCGGGCGTATATTGCTCCGCTTGGCGGAGCTCTTGTATTATACTATCAAGCACTGAGAATAGTCGAGCGCGCTGTCCACTGACAGCTCTTGTTGTAAATATTGCAAGCATAGAAAACACTAAACTAAATAAATAGCGAACATAGAAAGTCAAGCTAGAAAGCAGACTGATCCTTATAAGTTTATCTTATGAATTTTTCAATCAGATCTGTTACCTCTTGACAGTCTAAGTCCGTAGATTGAGTGTCATCAGGATTGAGACAAATGCGTCTGTCGTAAGTCAAGAAACCAAGCAAGTGGCTTAGACATATTACATAAATATGTGGCTTCAACGTAAACATGACGAAGAGATATAGACGAACTTCTATGGGAATAGGGTCACTTTGGTGCAAATTTTTTACATTTTGTAGGACACAATTGAAGCGAACCTAGAATGCATTTTAAGAACAACATTTGCTTTTATTCGATCCAGCATCATATACTCTAGCAGAACTACACCAGACACCAACTCCTTAACTGACCCATTTGCTTCCAGAACTAACACTGACGCCCATAGAACAAGTACTGACTGGCCCAGAACTAACACTGACACCCACAGAATTAACATCAGTTCGCTCACACGTCTGAAACTTACTTCGAAGCCAACCGGAACACTAGTAAGGACCTCAAAGAAGTAACACAAACACCCAAAGAATATCTACATAAATGTTGATACTAGCTAGTGAAGGTCTGTTCCACTGATATAAAATGCTAAAAGTAAGGCACCCCTGAACCCACAGTGGAATAGGCAGTCTCCTGCACCCCTCCGCTTCAACTGAAAAAGGCAAACGACGCCAATGTATGGCCAGCTACACGTATTCAATAATAATCCTCCACATAATGCCCGGTCAGTATTGTACATGTGTAAATACAGTATAGCAATAGATGTATAGAAAACAAACAATAGGCTATGATCAATGCATCAGTTATCATGGGCACTCGGGTGGAAATAACTAAAGTACAGTTATGGGACCAAAAGTTTCTTTCCACTTTTATTTTTTCCTTTTCATTTATTTTTTAAAATGTCAATAAAACTGATAAACTGCATGATATAAGATTTTTTATTGTGTTAAAATATTTCATAGTAGACATACCTTAAATGCCAATCCTTATTTTAACTAAAATACACATTTTAAATTTTTCAAAAATATGACCCTTAGTTACAAACTGTTAGAATTTCAAGAAAACGAATATGAAATAAAATTGTTTTTTGTGACAGTTTGATAGGAATATAACTTATTTATCAGTATTTGAAGCCATTATAAAAAAACTATCAGCTATTGAAGTCAAGAAATAACATTGAACTTAGAGCAAAATCCCTAGCATAATGTCCGATGTCCTTGGGCAAATCGTTCAGGTAATTCTACAAGCATAATTTACATAATTATAGTTTGGCAGTTACCTTTAATTTTCTTATCGAAACCCTAACCTCAAAACCAATTTGGTGGCCAAAATTCAAGATGGTGACCGCATGACTACCAAGCTTTATGAAAATTGCACAGTTTGTATAAAGAGTGTGTTAGGATATAGGTTATTTCTTGTTTTAACATTCATTAATCTTGTAAAAGTGTTCGGCTACATACCAAAATAAGGTTTCACTGGAAGTATCAACTTTTGTATAAACATTTGACTTTTCTACTCTTTAATACTAATTTACCACATAATCTTATTAAAGAAAAACTGGTAGCTTTAATTGAGAAAACATTTGCAAGAGAAAACGTTAATTATCTGGCTTGAAAATGAAACTAGAGCATTCTTTTCTAATAGCGCATTTTAGAAATACAACCTATGGAGTTGTGATCAGGTTTGTGAAGCTCTAAGGTTTCTACTAGATAATATATTTATCAAACTTGGCAATAAATCTTACAGATAAATAATTGGTATCCCGATGGGTACCAGCTCCGCGCCACTCATTGCTGATTTATTACTATACTGTTTTTAACGATATTTCATGCTTAGTTTATTTACTGAGACACAATTTGAAGTTATTGAAGCTTTAAAAGGAACCTCAAGGTATCTTGATGATATTTTATATATGGACAACCAATATTTTTCAGAAATGGCAAGTTTTTTTGAAATCTTTCCAGCAGTTCAAGTGTTACAGAGCGGACACAAAACAAACTCATCTGAATTTTTGATCCCTAAGTGTGACCTTGACCTTGAAGGGAGTCATCCAGACCATGCGCTCTCTATGTTGTCTTGGTGTGGTGAACATTTGTGTCAAGTTTCTTTGAAATCCTTCAAGGGGTTCAAGAGTTACAGAGCGGACATGAAACAAACTGATATGACATTTGACTCCTAAAGTGTGACCTTGACCTTGAAGCGAGACATCCAAAACATGCACTCTGCACGTCGTCTCGGTGTGGTAAACATGTGTATCAAGTTTCCTTGAAATCCTTCAAGGGGTTCATTAGTTACAGAGCGGACACGAAATTGCTAACGGACGGACGGACGGACGGACGTTCCTACATATGGATACTTATGTGGCTACTCTTTTGTTCTCTCTATTGTTCTTTTAGCCACGTAAGAGAAAAATAGCCACATAACAGCCTTACGGAATGAATGACATCAAAGAAAAAGTACAGTTACCTATTAATCCTATAGCCACCTAAGTATGCAAATGTGAGCTCGGACTGACGGACAGACGGACACCAGCGTCATAACATAATACGTCCCTTCGGGCGTATAATAAACAATGAGTAAAACTTTAACATTACAATAAGCATATTCTAAGTCGAAAATTGGCCATAATTCAGTCAAAATGCTTGAAAGAGTTGCCTCCTCCTTTTTACAGACTTGGTCATGATGGTAAACAAGTATGCAAAATATGAAAGCAATATCTCAAGGGACTTTGAAAACATTTGGGGTGGTACGCAAACTTTAACATTTATTCTAAGTCGAAAAGGGGCCATAATTCAGTCAAAATGCTTGATAGAGTTGCCTCATCCTTTTTGCAGACTGGGGTCATGATGGTAAACAAGTATGCAAAATATGAAAGCAATATCTCAATGGACTTTGAAAATATTTGGAGTGGTACGAAAACTTTAACATTTGTGTGACGCTAACGCTCATGCCGACGCCGGGGAGAGTAGGATAGCTCCGCTATTCTTCGAATAGTCGAGCTAAAAATGAATAAAGTTGTAGATATGTAAGGTTGAGGAAACACATGTAATATGTGGCAAATATCTATGTAAATTTCATTTGCTGACACCCTGTACGTGGTTTTTTTTCAATTTTAAACACTCCCCCCCCCCCCATGATCAAGTACCATTTTTGCAGCATATGTATATAATATATATTTACAAAGGCATGTGAAAATTTTTTTTGCGCACTGGGGGAAAGATGTTTAAAAAAGAGAAATGATTTAGTTCTATTTTAATAAAAAAATAAAATGCCAAAGTTTTTTTTTGTTCAAAATTTTAAAAA